>NW_027504006.1:0-23225 GCF_021521415.1 Bidens hawaiensis | reverse complement strand
GTGTGTATGTATGGCTATGAGTGATTTCATTATCGATTATGATGTTAATGGTAGCTTTTGCCAGATTTCTAGATTGTTACTTTATTTATATAAAGGGTTGTGAACATTTTTGCACATATGTACTTTTGTTTTTGTTTTGGTTTAGGATTACTAAATTAATAGTTGAATTACAGGAAATGCTTCCACTTGAGGAAATTTTTTAAACTTTGAGATGTTTTAAAGAAGTGCTAACATCACATAATGTTGATAAGGTACTCGAGATTTTTTGGCACAGTTAGTTTGACGAGAAGGAGGTGTGTAGCTTTTAAGTTTCAGGCTTACAATTATTGTTCTTGATTGTGATTAATTTGTAAAATGTGTGTTGTAATTTTAGGTGAGCAAAGTTTTTATGTTTTTAGGGTTTATTTGGAACCCACTATCATGGGTCATGGAAATTGTTGCAATTATGTTCATTGCACTTGCCATTGGAGGGCTGAGTAATATTAATTGTATCTAAATGTACATGTGGTATATGTGATGTTTCTTTCAGATTAGTTTATAATACTTGGTTATTGTGTAGGGTAAACCACATGAGTGGCAGGAGTTTGTTGGGATTGTCACACTGCTTGTTATCAATTCAACAATAAGCTTTATAGAGGAAAATGATGCTGGTAATGCAGTTGCAGATCATATGGCACACTTTGAACCCAAAGTAAAGGTACCAACATTTCCGTGGTGTTGACTTTAATGTGTTCTGTATATTAGATTTACAAAGTTTACAAATTAAATATTAGGTGCTTTGCAATGGAAAATGCGATAAAGAAGTAGCAGCCATTTTTGTTCCAGTTGAAATAGTCAGTATGAAGCGCGAGGATATTATTCGAGCAGGTGCTTGATTTTCTAAGGATGGACCGTTAAAGATAGATCAGGTCTTTGTTTTTTCATTTTATTAGTATTTGATTTATCTCTTTTGTTAAACCTTTATCTGCTAATTATCCCAATGGCAAGTTAATGATCCCTTTTACATGAATAACGAAGGCTTAAAAGAAGTTTACACGGTATGGATTCATCCGAGTGTTTTCTAGACCGAGCACTTTTCTATTTGGGTCAAAACAAGTCTGGTGGCTGTTTTGACCCGAGCAATTCTTTTAAGGTAATAAATCTAATAAATGTTGTTAAAAGAGTTGCTAATCAATTTTGTGTAGTCCTTGTTCAGATTTTTCATCAATTTAATTTTGGTCTTTTGTTTTGAGTTTGTCCGGTTTTGGTTCGGTTTTGGTTCTTTCAGTTTTCCCATTTGGGCACAAAATAAAAAATTTAGGCCCAAAGTGTCGTTAAACACCTTTTAAAACTTGCCATAAGATATGAGAGTTTAGAGCGAACGAGAAACAAAAGGGTAAATTTGGTCATATTTAATGAGGTTTATATCTGCCTCTTAAAACTTAAAACTTGCTACAAGATCTTGTTACAAGTATGGACAAGGTTAGTTTTTGATAGCGTTTTCTTCGCTTAATGATTGCTTTTCGTCTTTTGAATCAACTGTCGTCTACCATTGTTGTTTGTATCAGAATTGAAGCTCGAGGAGGGGTAGAGTCGAGAACGAAAAGTGTTTTAAGTGGAGATGATTTTCAGATATGGGTCGTTAGGGTACAAACTCTCCGGTTTAACACAATCTACTTCATTTTGCGATAGATGAAAGAATTCCTCCTTGCCTCCAACTGTAAATGTTGTTCATTTGTTTGATAAGGTTAATGAAGATATTATATAATACCTATCTTATCAATCATACAATATGTTTTAAGTTACTGACTAAAATGTATTTGGGTTTTAATGTGTTACAGTCATTTGGTCAAATGGTGTGGTGATGAATTCCAAGAACTCCTTAATATAAAAAACTTGGTTAATTAGTGATTTTGCCTAAATAAGATGCGAATTTTGCAGGGTGGATGAAGATATAATGGCGTTACTTTGGCAAAACAATCAGGTTGTAATATAGAGTCAAAACTAGAGATCCATAAGGAACAAGACGTTGGAAACGATATAGTCGACCGCTGTAGAGAGACCCGGTCTGGTGATATGGAGGAAGGATCGGTGGCGTTTATTCTGCTCATGCAAGAAGATAAGATGGCCTCTTGCCTTTGCTAAGGTTAAGTTTAAAAAAAATATCTGAAATTTATTTTATAATCGGTGGCGTTTATTTTATTTCCCAGTCCCATATTTCAGTTCAGTTCAGTTTTATTTTAAAACAGATGTGCATTATATAAAGAAACTAGAGAAAAAAAAAATACACAGTTGGAGTTGAAGTGTCATGTTGACTTGTGTCGTACATATCCGACTTTGGTTACCCAGGGCATTATGAACATTTTTTATATAATTGGAATTTGCAAACTGTGATCAAGTGTATTAAAAGTCATGGATAAGGTTTTTTAGTTTTATAAAGAAACTAACAATAGACTTTTTTTGTTTTGTGGTATAGCTAATAGCATCCTTTATTAATTGTAGAAACTTGGTCCCAATGTATGTTTCTTTTTAATTTATTCTATTTAATTAATAAAACCGTTGTTAAAGATAAATTCTTTATTTTATACAGATTACTCGGGTCATCTTCATGATGCATATATGGAAGCTCCAAATGAGGTAAAAACATCAATACAATGTTGCACGGATGCCAAAAGATAGATTCAAGGTACTGAAGGTATACAAATATGTTACGGGCCTGTTTCTAGCATTTTTTTTTCTAGAAGCATGCATTTTGTCTAAAACTTGGCCATTTTGGTTAAAATTGTCAAAACTTCACAAAAAACAGTTTTGGTCAAAACTGTTGTCAAATTTGTCTACTTTTCTGTCAAAGCATTTTAGTAGGGGCATTTTGGTCAAATTTGTCAAAGCAATATGGTGAAAGCTGCTGTTAAATTTGTCAACTTTTCTGGTAAAACATTTTAGTAGCCTTATTTTCTAAGTAATATGTGTATATGCATAGAGTTTTGTCAAATACTAGCCTGAATTCTGTGAACAGCCAACGTGAATCCCCCTCTTTATTTTAACCAACTATTGTATTGATGTTTTTACCTTTTCTCTATATGATGTTCACGTTTGTCAGTTCACGTTCATTTATGTCGTTTTAATGACAAATTGGATGTTGATTAGTTGAGAACAATGTTCTTTAATAATTTTACCTCTTAAGGACATCTATGCCCTTGGATAAAAGGACTGCATAGTTAAGTTCTTAGTATTAGTCAACAGTGAGTCAAATTATATTGATTTAATAGGGAGGCATGGTATGGAAGTTACTGCTATCAAATAGAAGGTTTTTTGGTAGAAATGTCCAGGCCATGGGTCTTCATTTGTGATTTTGCTCTTATAGACTAGACTTATAATAATCTATTTTTTATAATGGAGTCAACTGAATGCAAGTTGTTTAAATCTTTTTTAAAAAATGTTTTAAAATTTTCGAAATATATTATACTAACAGAAAAGGTTTTTAAAAAGGTTTACAGTATTAACCCACGGTGTTAATTAGTATTAAAATGGGTCGAACGGGCCAAAAGTCGATTGAACAGACGGGCATGATAGATTTTGGGGGTGTTTGGGAGTTTAATTTGTAAATGTCAATAATGCCACCAAATGTGAGTATACATAATGCTTGCTCTTTGTTTTATTGTTTCAATTTAATTGTTGAGTTGCATTTGTTATTATTCATGCAAACTTCTGTTGTTGAGGTAGATGGATCCAATTCATGCATTCAAGAAAGGGTTAATAGATTATGATGCGAGCATACAAGTGGTGTAGCATCTGAAGCAGTTGATGGTGAATGGGTAACATCAGAGGACACTATATGTTGAGCTTCTAACTTTGAATTTTTAGTTATTTTATTTAATACTTTTCAAAACATTTAAATGCAATCAAATATACCATTCTTTTTTTTTTATTTTTTTTATTTAATATTTTATTTAATACTTTTCAAAACATTGAAATGCAATCAAATATACCATTCTTTTAAATACATCTTTGGTTTTGTTGGTGGTGTTGAATCTTTATATGCTAGGATGTTATATCAAAATTAAAAGACTAGAATTATTTGTGTATAGTTAGTTTGAACAGTTATATTGGTATAAAATAGTGAACCATATAACTTCATTCAAAAACATACTATACAAGCAAATAGAAGTGAGTAAGTTAACCGTTATAATCACTAACAAAACCATAAATTAACTAATTTTAAGCTAAATTGGTAAAATTACATTGTTTTGTTAACGATTAACCAACCCATAATTGAATTGCAATAGCCTTCAAAACCAATTAACCGAAACCCCAAAACAAATTGCTTATGGTTATGTTAATCAATTAACCAACATATCGGTTATGATATTGGGTTTGGCCCGAAACCATCCCAGTCCGACCATGCGCACCCCTACAAGCAAATTCCCCCCTTTTCGGTTAACATATTAAGTGTAGAACCATACAGAGTCTCTAAATAATCGAGCGAATATCAACCGAATTCTCGTGTTCCCGCCATATTAAATTATCGTCGCCGCATCGTGCGGGTTTCCCACTAGTATACAAATATATGCATACTAGTTGCTCTTCGGTTTATATAACTTGAATTTGGTGAGTGATCTTCTTCGGAAACTAGTTTATTTAATCATATAAAGTATTGTCACGCACATATTTACGCATGCTTCCATAGTTTATATATATTTGACGAAATAATGTAAATAAATATGCCCACATAGTAATATTTGCTACCAAAGTTTTAGGCCCAATTACATTGTTTTGGTCATCGTTAACTGATTCATAATCGACTCGCTTTAACCTTCAAAAACTGGTTATGGTTATTTATTAACCCACATATCATTTATGGTTATGGGTTTGGCCCAAAACCATCCCAAACAGACCCATGCACACCCCTACATGCTGATGAATAAAGGATTATTATGTTGACGCCGAGATGCCGTAAAAAGTTTCTTTCAAGAATGAGATTCAAATAGCGGATATTGGATTTAATAATCTAAGCTAAGCCAAACTTTATAAATATACCACAATAGTCCAAGTTTCGACATATTGGCCACCAAACGAGCTTTTCACTAAAGGGGTTAGATTCCGTTAGTTTTTGATGATGTAGATGATGACGTGTACGTGGATGTGGCAAAAATAGTGATGTAGAATGCTTATGCGATAAAAATATATTTTAAAATTAAAATTACATTTTTCAAATTAAAATAAACGAACTGAACCACTTTTTT
The DNA here is from genome assembly GCF_021521415.1 of Bidens hawaiensis. Classification (NCBI taxonomy): domain Eukaryota; kingdom Viridiplantae; phylum Streptophyta; class Magnoliopsida; order Asterales; family Asteraceae; genus Bidens; species Bidens hawaiensis. The sequence goes on along the minus strand of NW_027504006.1, from coordinate 18,003 downwards.
TAAAATAAAAATAAATGAACCGAACTAATTTTTAACAAAAATAAACGAACGAATTGCTTTTCTTTAAACAAAAATTAATGAACCGAATGACTTTTTTTTAACAAAAATAAATGAACTGAACCATTTTTTATAACAAAACTAAACGAACCACTTTTATTTTAACAAAAATCAACGAACTGAACCACTTTTTTTTAACATAAATCAACGAACCGAACCAATTTTTTTTAAACAAAAGTCAACGAAACAAACTACCTTTCTAATAAATATAAACTCAAGTCGAGAGAGTTCGGGTCAAAATGCGTTTCGCGTTGGAAGTGGTACATGTCAGAACGGTGGTAGTGGTTCGGTTAGTTTATTTTGTTAAAAAAGTGGCTGCGTTCGTTTATTTTTGTATAAAAGTTGTTCGGCTCGTTAATTTTTGTTAAAAAAAGTAGTTGGATTTATTCATTTTTGTTAAAAAAAGTAGTTCGATTAATTTAATCTATAAAGTTGTTTGGTTCGTCTATTTTTGCTAAAAAAAAGTGATTCGGTTCATTTATTTTTGTTAGAAAAGTAGTTCGGTTCATTTATTTTTGCTAACAAAGTAGTTCGGTTAATTTATTTTGGTTAAAAAAAGTCGTTCGGTTCATTTATTTCGGTTAGAAAATTATAATTAAAAAATATTTTTACAACATAAGCAGTTCGTGTCATTGTTTTCGCCATATCATCGTACCCGTTATCATCCACATCATAAAAAATTAACGAAATCTAACCTTGTTTGTAAAATGCTTGTTGGCGGTCAATATGTCAAAACTTGAGACTTTTGTGATTCATTTTTAAAAGTTTGAGTTATTAAATTCAATATAGAGATAAAAGATAATACATTCGCTGTTGAGAAAAAAAGAAGTTAATTATTCAAATTTGAAGTGGTTCAGATAGGATACGAATCTTTGGTCACTTAAATTTGATACATCTCTAGTAAAAGATTTGAAGGGTTATAATTTATCAGTACCAACGATAAAGAAAAAGAAAAGAAAAAAAAGAGACCAAATTCAATAGTTTGGCACAAGCAAAGGGACTTGAATAAACATTATCTATCTAGAACATTTGTGTTCACATCCGTACTACATACGAGAGAAGACCATTAGCATTGACTATAGTAAATAAACTACCAAGGAGGAGCAGATCTCCTTTGCCTTGATCTAAAGCTTACTTCATTATCAGGTATTTAATTCCGGTAGTGGTTTGGTTGGTGAATTGATAATAATAAAAATTTACATGTTAATTTCTAACGTTTTCTGTCTCTCAGTTTTTGAAGATATGAGTTGTTTCTCCTTCTTCTTTGGTCAAGGAGCACACCCACCAAAAGGGTTTAATGAATTTGAAGATGGTAAACCCTGAAACAATCATTGATCTATAACTTTCTTAATTACCTTGCTAATCCCTTAATTAATCAATCACGTACAGAGTTATCCGAGGTTCAGAATCTTAAACTTTACTCCTACAAGGATCTAAGAAATGCAACAGATGATTTCAGCCCTGCCAACAAAATAGGGGAGGGTGGATTTGGTCCTGTTTACAAGGTAATTAAATCTTCACACTCATATATATATGTTTCTTTTTTTTATACTGTTATCATTATTATTGATAAAGTTGTAATCTTTAGGGAAGATTAAAAGATGGGAAAGTTGCTGCTATAAAGGTTCTTTCGGCTGAATCACAACAAGGAGCAAGAGAGTTTTTGACAGAAATTAAAGTGATATGTGATATCGAGCATGAAAACTTAGCAAAGCTTTGTGGATGCTGTGTTGAAGGAAATCACAGGATTTTGGTGTATGATTATGTTGAGAATAACAGTTTGGCTCAAACCCTTCTTGGTAATTCAAACTCGAAGCTTTTTTCTTACTAAAATATTTCGTTTTCGTGTTCATTGTTTTTTAAAAAGTTCACCTTTATTTTAAGGCGGAGGCCATAGTTCAATCCAGTTTAGTTGGAGAACAAGGACCAAAATTTGTATTGGACTTGCAAAAGGGCTTGCATATCTTCATGAGGAAGTGCGCCCACATATAGTTCATAGAGATATTAAAGCAAGCAATATTCTTCTTGATAAAGATTTAACTCCAAAGATTTCGGATTTTGGGTTAGCGAAGTTAATACCCGCGAATATGACGCATGTTAGCACACGAGTGGCTGGAACAATGTAAGACCCGCATCTTCATTATCACTTTCTTTCATTAGAAGTCTCTTACTCTCGTTTTCTTTCATTGGTTCAGTGGTTATTTGGCACCCGAGTATGCAATTAGAGGTCAGTTGACGCGTAGAGCTGATGTTTATAGTTTTGGTGTTCTTCTTGTGGAAATTGTTAGTGGAAGATGCAACACAAACTCATTTTTGCCTCTAGCTGAACAGTTTATTCTTGAGAGGGTAAGCAATTAATCATCAACATGTCATTTTGATTAAAAGATACACTTATGGTAAAGTAACTCAGTGTAATTTAATTTGATTTGATACCCTTTACCTGGCACTTCATTATAATTGTTTGACTGTTTTTTATATAATATGACAGAATGATTTGATTAAGTTTTGTTTGTAACAGACATGGGATCTCTATGAAAAAAATGAATTAGTGGGGCTTGTAGACACCGCAATGAATGGGAATTTTGATGCCGAAGAGGCTTGTAGATACTTGAAAATCGGTCTTTTATGCACACAAGACAACCCGAAGCTTCGACCTGTGATGTCAACTGTGGTCAAGATGTTGACTGGTGAGAGACCAATAGATGACATCAAGATCACGAAACCAGGCCTCATTTCGGATTTCATGGATCTCAAGATAAGAAGCAAACCTGATAAAGCTGCTTGTGGTATTAATGATCACAAGAACACATTTGCTACTAGTTCCTCATATTCTGATAATACTGAACATTCTTTATTATCATCCAACACCACATCACAATCCACCATGACCTTTACAGAAGCATTTTGATCAGACTATCAGTTTGTTATTCTATCTAAATATGTTAATTTTTCTTGTATTTGATTTGCGGAGATGGTTTCTTGTAAAGGTTCTTTATTTGTTTATATGGAAATATAAATAGAGATTTGATGTAATTCTTGGTTAATCTTGGCTTCAATATGCATTGTGTGTGTTTTTTTTTCTTTGTTTTTTTTTGTGTGTGTAGACAACTCCATTAAAATTATATAATATATTGTTCCCGCTAACATTAACTGTATTTTTCGATCATCTCAGCCGCCTAAACCATTTAACTTTAGATCTGAAACATTCAAAGTGATGCAAAACCTTCTAAAAGGAGGAGTTGAGGGAGGTTCCACACTTTCTCTCCTGCCCCTTATTCTATGCCGGATACCAGTTACCACTCCCTGAATTATCATCCCCCTCAATACACAAACTCTAATCGACTTCATCTCCTAAATCGTAATGACCATCAATTTATTACTAGAAAACGCAGACGGTAGCACGGGATCTTACCAGTGGATTGAGACGAGGTAGAGAATGAGCTCTGGGGTTCTCCTGGTTTGTGTTATTCGCGGCTCTCAAAAAAGCAGCAAATCAACCTTCTCCCAACACATTCTCAATGTTCTCCTCCGCCGGTATAATATTCATACACTTTTCAAACACTTTTTAAAGGCATATCACAAAATATAATCTCTGTAGCTATTAATTTCGTGTTGATAAAACAGATACCAAAGAGTTGCGTACATGGATACAAATACAGGGCAAGCTGAATTCATGATGCTTACCTCTTATTGTTATCAACAAAGAAACTCTAGGTATCATCGACTCATTCACATTTCAGTTATTATAAATACTTTTGAAATGTGAGAGGTACGGATTACAAGCTGAATTCCAAGTTTGAGAGGTACGGACTACATCCTGTTCAATTTTGATTGAATATTACTAACTTATTTTTCATAATTTGTTAAGTTCATGATTTTTAATATTCTACTATGACAATCGCCAATTTTCAAGTCAATATTCGTACATATCATAAATGTACTTGTACTTCATAGGTTTTTAGTTGACATAATTTGCATTAACTAGATCATATAAAGGTCTTGCGAAGCCATACATACCGTCAACATGCGTTGGGTAATTTTAGAAATTGTCAGGACCCACGTGTAAGTGAACCCGACAAACCAGAATCGTTGGCAATGGATTTTATAAGACCAAGACAATGTTAAATAGCCCGATATATATACTTCATATTATACACTCAAATCCAAAAACTTAATATTTTTGACAATGTATAATTTGAGTCTTAACTTATTGTCTTCATTCGATTGTGTTTATAAAACACTATTAAATTAAGACATATGTTAGTGTATGGGTTCTAACGTTAGTAGTCTATGTATGTAATTAAGGTAGTAATCTTAAACTATTTTGTAGTTTAAACATTATAAACAAACTAATAATATACTAATAGTATGCTAACAAATTAGTAAACAAAACTTGACAATCACCATTTGTTACTATCTTACGGCCTAACCACAAATGGTGACCCCTTTTTCTGATTCTTTTGTGACTAGTTACTAGTTAGATTGTATTCCAAGGTTGATCCCACATATTTTAAATTTGTAAAGAAACTATATAGCAAAACCTCAAAACCAACTAGAATCCCTATTACAACTTAATTAACACATGTTTCCATTGATGTTTGTACGGATGAGCACATTCATCATACATTAAGCTGATACTTTAAGACTAACGAATAAACCATTTGTTGTCCTCATTCTTTAACAATCCTAACGAATAGACCAAAATAAATACGAATGAGCACATTTATTATTAACTACTCTAACGAATATCACATTTACATAATGAATGTATCCTTGTACATTTACCAAAATACCCATTTACATTATAAAGACCAAATACAATTACAGAAAGAGCGAGGCGACAAAACATGTACTAACAAATCCCCTCCTCTCGAGCACTTTGTCTTGATCACTTGAAGCGCTTGGTCTTCCACTCAGCACAACTATGAATTCCAAACGCATGATAAACACGAACAACACGTTGCAATTGTAGAGCGGCCTCTTTTTCTTTCACGTCAGCCCAACGAATCCAATTTTTTTGAATAGGACTTCATTGTCTAATATAGAAAAATTAACCAACCACATCGGGTCGATTACTCGTATAAACTCCGTCTTCATCCCTGATCTCAACACAATCACGACTTAACCAGTACGGTTATCATAATACCACCTATTAAACTACTTGAAAGACTTAGAGGAAAAGTCTTAACGGGAACTTTCTTCAATGTGCGCTGCGGCTTTACTTTAAAAATCAGTTTCCTCCAGCCAGTTCTCAGATCTATCTCATCAATATACTTGCGCGTCGAAACCTGTGACTTGAAAAACTTAAAACATGCTTTACCTCATGTAATAGATGCCGATAGAACTAATCCGCCATCTAGTTTTCACCACCTCGGTAATGTAAGAACATCATCAGTACATTGAAAGTATTGGATGTCGTGCTCCCATTTGACGATATAGAGTTTCAGCTAAGAATCATATAACCATGAGATTATATCACCCTTCATCGTCTTCGAGGCTTTGAACCTCTTCATTTGATAAACAGTAGCATGTGCTTTCAACTGCTTGTCATCTTCCTGTTCCGCAATAAGCTTGTTCATCCGAGCCTTATTGTGTCCAACCATCCCTTTGAATACATTAACCTCTGAATCCTTCGATCCAAAACCCGTTTCACTTACTTTTGTCTTCTTTTTCTTTTTTTCCAAACGTTTAACAACCGCTTGATAATATTATGTTTTGAAAAATGGAATCCCTTCATCTGTGTTAGTACGAGTATACAGATCAAGGTATTCCTCGACTGTCACTTCTTCTACCTCCACTTTGTCATAATCAAACGACGTATTCCCAGTTGGAATACTCGTATCAAACCGTACCTCCTCGTCATCCACGACCTCCAAGTCGTCCTCTTTCTCCAACACATCTGAAGCAAAGCGATTTGTTCTTTCGATAATGAACAATTAGCAAACTCACCTTCTTTGATTTCATCCGCATTGACCATGCTCATCACCATCCCCTTCTCATTATCCATGAATAGGATCATGTCCGCCTTTACAGAATCAATAGACTGCACATTAGTAGTATCAGTGTACACTACTAATTGCTTATTCGACCCTTCACCACCAACCGAGGTACTAGTAGGAGTAGTAGCCACCACTGTTTTTTGGGAAGATACATTAACAGTGTGTCGTGGTATGAAATCACCAATCTTCACATTAGAACCTCTACAGGTTCGACGTTTAGCAGGCTTGTCCGTTGCAATAGCCTTACCTTTTTGTTTACGCTCAGCAGCTTCACGAGCTGCATCACCACCATCTCCCCCATTTCTAGCATTCCCACCATCATCACCATCGTTCCCACCTTCTCCACCTTCATGTTCGGAATCCGAATCGTCGTGAACCCAACGACCATTAGGTAGACATTCATAATTAACACGAGCAAGATGACCAATAAGCCTTTTGATCTTAGGCCTATTCTTAGTAGCCTGATTACGATAAGTTTGAACACGCCTCATTGTATCTTCTTTCATGTGTTCCAAACAAATTACTGAATAATCTGGATCTTTCATCAGATTCGGCTCAATATGGTTTATCATCAGATGCAAGAACCTCGGGTGCATGAGGAACTTGTTCTTCACATGGCGCGTCATGCAGTTCTCCTTTATCTGATAAAATACGAGTTCAAAGAAGTTGAACGACTTGTTTAGAACCAACGCCACGAATGCTGACTACAACATAATCTGGCATTCGTCATAACCACCTTTACGTCCGCCGAGACAATGTATTAAGTATATCGATAAGGTACTTATAATGCTCGAATAAATACGCTATGTTGTATTGGGACTTGGTAAAATCACCTTTGTACTTGAGACGCCCAAACAAACCACGTATCAAATCCTTATCAAACTCACATTGATCATCTATAATGTCCTGAAATTGCAACACTTTTCGAATCAAGGGCACATCAATAATAATCTTCTTGTTTTCCACGATGGCCTTGATGTGATTCTCTTATTGGACATACTCTGCAGTAATCCCGAAGCCTCAAATGATGATAAAATAAATAGGAGTCTCATCGGAGATAGCATAGTGTATCCTTGATCACATGATAAACGATATAACATCTCCAAACATCGGACTTCCAAAAAAGTCTTCACCCAAGAACGCACATATATTATGCTTCTTTTCATACGACAATTTAACGATCTGAACCTCTTCAGCTTGAACAACTGATTTTTCCAGAGTCGGAGCCTAGATATTTAACTCCTCGGCCGTATTTGTAAAAACCGAATGTTTAATATTCATTTTGTACTTTAAGAAACTTAAAAATTCACCAACACTTGGTAAAATTTCTTTCTGATCAAAATTAAAAAACTCTCATTCGTTAGTAATTCGTTACATTAGTTTAACAAATGGTCACAGTCGTTACTCATTCATTACATTAGTTTAACGAATCGTTACATTCGTTAAAACAAATTAAACTAATGAGTACATTCGTTAAATATAATTTTCATTCGTTAAACAAGTTTAACAAATGACACTTATTCGGTACAACTTATAACGAATGAATTCACATTCGTTATCAATATTATGAATGAACACCTCATTTGTTACAATGGGAATGTGAAGAGACGAATGATCTTTTTGATTAACATTAGTCAAAGTCAAAATTATCAAGAACACAGATAGTCAAACATGCAATTTGAATTTACAATTCTGTTCAAACATTAGATTTATACAATCAAATTTATATCCCTGTGTTTGAAAAAATCTCGATAACAAACCCTAACACTTGAATTGATTTAATTGAGTCATTTCAATGGTAATTAGTCAGAGTCATTTCAATGGTAATTAGTCAATTTTTTGTCTGTTTAATATTCCATCTTATTAAACCCTTAAATCTAGACAAAAACTGATAGTCAACACATCATAGTAGTCGTCATTACCTGCTGAAAGCAAAGAAATCACTTAAACAAGATAAAATCGAGGTTATGAATTCTGGAAAAAAATTGTGTTAGTCTCTCTCTGTTCTCTCGTTTTTCTAGGTAAACAGTATGAACGAATAGAGATTCATTCATTTAACTTTGGGTTTATATAGGCCGTTCACTTGGCACATAACCGTAGGCAACGAATAGACTCATTGGTTATCTTTAAATACACGAATGACTGTTCATTAGTATGCTCATTCGTAAACATATTTAACGAATAAACACATACCTAAATCTTAGCGAATGACCTCTTATTCTTTATTCATTCGTTAAATTGTTTTAATGAATTAATTCCCATTCGTTATTAGATAGCGGAAGCGAATGTGCATGGGTAACAAATGTAATACATTCGTTGTCATACTTCAACGAATGATCATCCATTCGTTGTTTACATTAAACAATGAGTACTCATTATTTACAACAGTTGTAACGAACGGTGAAATTACCTAAAAAATGGAATTTTACCATTTCAAAACCAATAATTAACTATCAAAACCAACATTTTGATAAATTTCACCTTAAAAATACATTAAAACTTTACCCAAAAGGTAAAAAAAAAATATGGTAAAAATGTTTACTTTAACAAACTTAACTTAAAACGTGGGAAAATCGTTTTCTTTTCGAATATTTTATCCACATAGCTCGGTAAATGAAAATAATCCAGAAAATAAAATCTTTTTGGATTTTTAATATTTTCAAATTAAAACAAAAAAAAAACTAAAAATGACGCAGAGAATAAAATGTAATCTACAAAAGCAGTACATATTTTTGTGAGTTGAGTCGAGAATCATATTGATCAAGAAATTCATCCATCACATGTTTACCTTTCGGCTTTATTATGACTGTTGTTAAGTTGGTCATTGGTATTTGTTATCCACTTAAAACTTATAACAAATGTTTCAGGAAACCCTGTGTATGATTAAAGTTCAATTTAAAGCACAAGCTATCGAAAACTATTAGTCTCTAATCTCGATTCAGTCTTAATTTGATTTATACCATGTCACCCCAACTTGACTTAAACAATTACACCGGTTATCAAAATATATGATTTATAGTTTTTAGCAATCTAGCAAATAATCCCTACTACAAGATATACTCCCGTTATGAAGCAATACTTCGAGTTATTTTTCCATGGATGAGTACGCACGATTTCATCTGTATTTCTTACATACACTATATCCCTGGTGGTCCATTTCTTAATGGTATTAAGATGCGAGTAAGGAAGGAACAATTGCATGACTTACTGCGTGGTTTGATCAAGTCAGTAGTGAATGTTTGTACAAACTAGAATTGTGATCAAGTTTAATGACTTGTAATGGGCAGTATACTGCGGGTTCACCTTTGGAACAAAATAATATTCACATTTGTGAATACCCGGATGGAAAACACGCACAGTCTTTTATGCCTATTTTTAAACTGAAATTTAGAATACAAATGATCAATGTGCTATCATTTTCCCTTTTTGCTTCAAAAATCATTTTGAGAAGCACATTTTTTTAATGTTTTAATAGTTAATGTTTTTAACGTCTTCTTGAGTTTTCAAAATATCTGAATGTTTTTGGATTTTATCTATACAAACTGAAAGCACAATATTTTTGTATTTTTCCCATTTTTCTCCCCCCCCCCAAACACCAAAGTATTAAAGAAAGAAAAATAACAAACAAAAACTGTACAAAAACATAAAAATGATTACATGAGCTTTGGGATATTAGCAACTGATTTTAAACCATTTAAACTGAGCAAAAATTTGAATCTCGTTTTACAAAAGATTTGGTAAAAAGGTCTGTCTTTTGATGATCTGTGTGAACTTTTAGTGTCAATTTATTTCTTTTCATAACAATCACAGATAAAATGATATCGAATTTCAATATGTTTAGTTTAAGAGTGGTGCACGGGGTTCTTCATGATACAAATGACATCATAGTTATCTATAAAAAATGGAGTAGTAAGAAACTTCAAACCATAATCTCGCAAATGTTATTGGATCCATAAAAAATGTGAATAGGAACTCGAGGTTGCCACGTATTGAGCTTCAGCGATTCAAGTAGAGACCGTTGGCCACTTCTTACACTGCCAGGAAACAAGCCGGTTTCCTTAAAATTGACAACCCACCGTCATTGACTTGAAGTTGATCTTGCATCCTCCATAGTTAGGATCTGAGAAAGTAGTAAGATCGAAATTATCATCCTTAGGATACCATAACCGAATGCCAGGATTACTACTCAGATAGTGAAAAATTCGCTCCACAACTGCCAGATGTGTCACTCGGGGACTCGATAGATACTTGGCACACACACAAACAAAAAACATTATATTAGGATGCGATGAAGTTATATACATTAAAGATCCAATCATCGCTCTGTAAAGAGTCGGATCAGCAGAATCATCCATTGCGCGCGGTGACAAATTGTGACCGACGGGATAAGGAGTAGAATGGACTTTTCCGGTAGTGATTTTGAATCAGCTCAAGACACCGTTCACATACTTTGTCTGATGGATAAAGATCTCGTCGTCATACTGATGAACCTGCAACCCTAAAAAGAAACTCATTTCTCCCATCGAGGTTATCTGGAACTGGGTCTGCATAGACTTCTTGAAATCCTTATATAACGTGCCGTTTGGGGAGCTAAATATGATGTCATCGATATAAATCTGGACAAGGAGCAAATCTTCTTCAACTCTCTTGTTAAAGAGAGCCAATCAGCAGTTCGTCGTTTGAAACCATTATCGATCAGATGGTTAGCAAGTGTGTTATACCAAGTTCTTGGGGCTTGGTGAAGACCATAAAGAGCCTTGTTCAATTGGTAAACACGCTCGGGATAGTTAATATCTTCAAAATCAGGAGGCTGCTTCACATACACCTCTTCATGAGTTCCCGTTAAGAAACACACTCTTAATGTCCATTTGATAAATATTAAAATTCTTAAAGGCTGCGTAGGCTAGAAAAATATGTATAGCCTCCAATTTTGCAACATAAGCATATACTTCGGTGCAATCCACGCATTCTTGCTGATTGAATCCTTGCACAACTAATCGTGCTTTATTTCCAACGATAACCCCACGATCATCCTTTTTACACTTTAACCCAATCTGGTTTATCAATGAGATTCCACACACCCAGTCGTACAAACTGTTGCAACTCTTCTTGCATTGCTTCTACCCAAGAGGAATCTTGAAGTGCCATAGGAACACTTGTCGGCTCTACTTGAGATAAAAATCAAGTGTATCGGGTTAACCTCATGATTCTTGAATCATGCATGTCAGCGTATGCATACAATACCTTATCTTCACATACATTAGCAACTTGATGTCGCGTACGAACACCATCATTAAGATCACCAATGATATTGTCCTGAGGATGATACGAGTTAATCCGACAAGTCGGATTCTCAGAAACAACAAAATTGTCTTCTAAATTAGTGATGTTTTCTTCAGTAGCTAAATCATTCAATGGTTGAGAAAATTCTCCAACATGTAACTCATGAAAATCTTTAGTGAAACAAATGGATCAGAAGAAGAATCTTCAAAATTAGCATCGCTTGAAGAAATAGAGACATAATCCGATGTCTCAGGTTGATTTTGTACCACGTCATCATCATAAATAGAAGATCTTGGTATGGAAAATAGTTGTTCTTCCAAATATGAACGAATCAAATCCTATTTTGGTACCTCAATTGATGGAGTAAACGACTTAAATAACTCATCATAATCAAACATCCAATCAAGTATATTGCCGGTAGGTGGTGTAGTGTATCTTTGAAAATACACATTATGTCATCCTTCTACAAACCAAGAAGTAAAACTAAAGGCATGTTTCTTAGGCGACACATAACCAAGAAAATAACTTCAATTGCCTTTTCATCAAATTTATCCGCCTCTCGTTTAAGCATTGTACAAGGACACCCAAATGGTTCGAGGAATTTTAATTTAGGCTTATGGTTATTGAGGAGCTCATAACTCGTCTTCTACCAGCTCCCTAGTGAGGGGTAGCGGTGGGGCTGAACGAGAAGACTCCCCACGCTCATATGTAGATGGTATGCCATCCAAGTCTCTCCAGCGAGCAAGTGTGCGAGGCATCCATGGAATAGTCCTGAGATGAGTGTGATAACAGCGTCTCCTACTAGGCGGCTTCTTATCTGTTGAACGAGAGGCTAACTTCCTCTTAGCCGGAATTCGATTGGTTTTCCCAGGCGCCATCATCCTCAGAGGACCTCCGCTTTTCTTGCGGTAACAGTATGCTGGCTCCCTTGGAACTAACGGAGGAGGGGTAAGACTGCGAAAACCCACTCGTCGTCGGGGTCGGTGACTCGGCTCCTGGGCATAGTTATCAGAGACGATATGGGCATTAGGGGCTAATGGGGCGACATGGGCATCAGGGTGAACTGGTAAAACAGGGTCAATAGGGATATCAGGGACAATCGGGTCATCAAAGGCATCAGGGGCATCGACAGGCTCATCATCCTCGGAGGCCTCCGCCTCATCCTCAGTCATGGAGTGAGGCTCGGACTGCTCGGAGGACGAGTGATGCTCAGAGGGATCAGTGGTGGAGTGATACTTAGTCGGCTCATCCTCGGAATCCGTGATCACAATGGGGTGACTGCTAGACGACATGCTGCGACAACAATATCCGTATAAAATAATGAAGCTAAGATGCATGCGACTATACATATAGGTAACTATACATAAGTAGATGTATAACATTTCATGGTAATTTACATGCAACACGTGTGTAGCGACTAAGCACAAGTAACTGAAAATAATTTCGAAAGGATACATGATTTTTAAAAATGCTTTAACAAGCCACGTATTTACGAAAACGTTTTTGTAAAGTCATTTAGTTATAGACCGGGTTCATTTAGACTCCTAGTTCGCTATAACCAATGGCTCTGATACCAATCTGTCACACCCGCCTCGGTGGAATCGCAGGGGGTGACGAATGTGGTTGTCAAAGCATATGATTATTGCAAACACAAACACACAAATTGGATACATAGTTAAAATTCAGAGTTTACATCCCAAAATCAACGTTTAAGTCTCAAAACATTTATGAAATGACATTGTTTCAAAGGTTTTGCCCATATGACCCAAGACATGGGTTATACAAGTAAAATCCTCCAGAATGCGTATCCGACACCTGTGTGCATGTAATCCTACGACGCTTTCCACTTGAGTTATTGTGCTTTAAGTACCTGAAAAACATACTTTGAAATGTCAACGTAATGTTGGTGAGTTCACAGGTTTTAGCGTTTAAAGTTTGTAAACCTTTTCGTTCGAAAGCATTTCATGTATACATTAAATGAAAACAAGTAATCGTTTGACCCATCGTAAGCTAGCAATGAATACGATAATTATGAACTACATAAGGCATAACCAAACCAAGACTCATGTGTTTCGCCCCTCACTCGTACCTCACGAGCAAGCGAGTAGACACTATGCAATCATTCGACCATCCAGATCGGCGGTTAGCGCGACTAACCATGAGTGGGGGCGTCAATCCCAATAGTACTATTCACAGAATCTAAGGCTAATAAAAGCTAATGGTTACTAATAAGCGATAAAGGGGACTTTTGGATCCAAGAGATAACTCATGTAAACATAAAAGTCTGGTCTGTTTTCTCATTAACATATAAAAGCAAGTATTTGTATGTTACTTGTAACGATTCCGACGAAACCAGGTATACCCTAACCGGTAGACTGTAGTTACGTCATATTTAATGTCGGGTACATGAATTACCATAGTAATTATACGAGAATACAGGGTTCACTGTATGGAGTGCACGTGAATATATAATTCATCGTATTGAATATGCGATCAATCATCGATAGTTATTGAAACCCTAACGAATCTAGGGTTCAATTATAGACGAGATATATGATATTTAGTGATGTTACGAAGTATTAAAGCTTCGGGATAAGTGGATTAAAGCACAGAAAAAGGATTTCGATTTAATAGTACGTCGGTACGTTAAACGAAACCTTTAATACCAAACCGAGCAAGAGACGATCGATCAAGCCGAAAAAGATGCACAATAATTAATAATATGATGTTTTGAGTTAATAAATGTCATGGTTTAAGTTTTTAAAGTTTTTAAATCGGTTTTATATAAATTTCATTTTTAGCCGAAAAACAACCGTTTTGGCCTCGTTTTAAGCGGAATTAAACGTTTAACCGAGAAACGAACTGAACCAGATTATCCAAAACATTATCTGGATTGCGGATATCCAAATGAGTGGCCAAAAATGAACTTGTGGGTCCCACCCCACCCCCACATGAGGACCGATCGGAATGCATAGGGGTGTAAACCCTTTCCATTTCTTTTTTTTAAAACACACTCAACAATCCATGAATCCTCTCCACTTGATGATAAAAAACCGAGAGTTTGTAGCAAGAAAACAAGGTAAGGAATCGAGTTAATCACGTGTTCATCTTCGTTTCTTGAGTTTGTTTGCAAGAAAATGAGGTTTCAAAGATGAAAACCGATTCTTGCATGATCAAGTGATGTATACGGGTTATACAAGGGATCTTGGTCCAAGAAAGGAGTTAAACGAACCAAAAACGAATTTTTACGGTTTAAATCTTTGTTTTTGAATCATAACCGAAACCATGAAAGAAATGGCTTGATCGTGAGTGTAACTTGCTTGGTATTGTGGTATGTTGTTTGTAGGCTCTGTTTTTAGTGGTAGATAAGGCGGAAAGACGAGTTTGTAGCTTGTAGTGGCGGAAAACGAAAGGTATATTCGGTTTATGTCGGTGTATGTGTTTTTGGACAGATTGTTGGTCGTTTAGAGTTAGGTCATGAAATTTTACAGAGGTGTTAAACACATGAAAATATGAGTTCTGTGAATTTTTGGTAATTTTTGGAAAAAGGATGAATATTTGGTAAATTTAATGCTCGGTTTTGGCCAAAAATGGTGAAAAATAGTTAAATATCATGAAAAATTCTGTAAAATTGCAGATAAGCTTTTTATATCATGTATAAGTCACACACAAAATTTGAGTTCAGTTGGAGAAGTCTAAGTAGGCTTTTTGGTTAAACGAGTTCTAGGGATTTCTAGCTCGGTTTTAGTAAAAAGGGCATGTAAAAGAAGATTTTGGTTCTGGAAAAATTACAGGGGACTATGTGGATGGCAGGGGACATCCAGGAAAAATTTGGGATTTTTCTAAGATCGTTTGGTATTTACGACATATTTAGTGTTTAAATGGTGTTTAAAAATAGATAAATAAATTTTAAATATAAGAATTAATTCTGGAAATATTTTTATAAAATTCCCCACTATTAAAAAGTGATTTTTGCAAAATTTCAAGATCCGAGAGTAAACGGATAATTAATCGTGCTAATTATCAAACTTTTAAAGTTAAAATGCGTAAACCTGTGAAGTTCGCTTAAGCGAGCTGACTGGTGTATAAAAACCTTAAAAATGGAGTATTTTCATATAATTGAGTTAAACAAGTAAAAATGAATCATCCGAAAATAATTCGGATGATTTGGGTATTTTTAACCGATTTAACAGTTTCCGGTACGGCAAAGACGGAAACGGGTCCCGAGGTCAATCGGGGCGTCTAAACCGAGTACTAATTTCACCACATTAATTAAATTATCAGTCAACAACGATTTTCGGGTCGTGTGTGACCAAACTCATTTTGAAACATAAAATTTGATAACCGTGCTAGGCACGCAAAACGGGGAAAACAAGCTATTAGAAGATTTGACTGTTGAACTCTAAACGACATCACAATCTGAGTCCGGAAAAGTGTTTCTGGGTTAACCTTGCCCCCAGAACGGGTACAGTGCTGGGTTAACAGTGTCCCCAGATGTACCGGTTAACCTGGTTAAAGTTATATTAATAATGAGTGTATAGTAACGATCGTAGGGATCATATTACAGATTGGACGTGTTAACTGATAATGATTGTTGCTACCTGCTTGCATGTGCTAATGTGAGTTTCACGAGCCCCTTTTTTTTCTGAATTGTTTCAAATGTTTTCCCGGGGCGGAAGCATGTTACTACTGAAATATTTAAGTACATACTGAACGCATGGATTTGCGTGGATTTTACTGAACGCATGGATTTGCGTGGATTTATATATATTGTTTATTGTACGGGAATCGTACGGAAATGTACTAAGATGGTAATTGTCTGAGTTGTTAATATTGTAAGGTCCCGCAACAGTGTTCTGGGTTAACAGTGTCCCCAGAGGTTATTAGAAGTGTTCTGGGTTAACAGTGTCCCCAGAGGTTATTAGAAGTGTTCTGGGTTAACAGTGTCCCCAGAGATTATTGGAAGTGTTCTGGGTTAACAGTGTCCCCAGAGGTTATTGGAAGTGTTCTGGGTTAACAGAGGTTCACTTGTGGGCTCAGCATAATTACATCGATAATATTATATTTTGATATTGATATATCATGGTTTACTAAAATTAGTGAAACTCACCAACTATTCGTAGTTGACCCGTTTTCTCACATGCTTTTCAGGTACGAATTAGATGAAGTGATTGCTTACGTGCTAAGTGCTTGATGTGTGTAAGATTTGTGTGCGAGATGTTAGGATACATTATAACAGATAGAATTATGAATCGTATTGTATGATGTGTGTATCACCTAGACGGTAATGAAAGATGAGATAATGTAATTTTGAGGTATATTAATGCATTCAGTTTTCTTTATAAACAATGTGGTTGATATCAGAGGTGTCTGTCGCATCCCGTTCACGTTTCCGCTGCGGTTGCGGGGTGTTACAGAACTTGGTATCAGAGCCATTGGTTATAAAAGAATTAGGATGTCTTTAAAAGATACCTAAAATATAACCAGTAGCTCAAGTATTATAGGATCTGAATATCAACTAATAATATATAGTGACGAGAGCTGGATGAACTTGGATGGACAAGTGAGTTATTATGGTCCGGAACATAATAATAGACTTGTCCGCACGAGGGAATTCAGGGGAAGTCACGGGGTACGTTAATAGGTAAAAATGGCAACATATGTGTAAAGTATATAATATTATTTATACGTGCTAATGTGTGTATATATATATGTACATATCGTGTGGGTACATGTATTGAGAAATGGGACCCGGATAAGGAACCGGGGAAGGAAATAATAAAAAGTACCGAGGATGCTGAAATTTCTAGAGCATCGGTTGATGATAAGTCTGACTTATTGGGCCATAGTTATGATAGTACCAAGTTAGATCTCCCGTATGACATTAACCAGAAATATCTAGTAACCATCCCTCCCAATTGAAATTGATAAATCCCCTACCCTACCAATACCGGTACCGTATATTATCGATAAATCCCCTACCCTACAAATATCTAGTAACCCCAGATGTTCACCTGAACCGTCGACCCTCACGTACGGACGGACCTGTACCTGAACCCATCCTTGTTCCATTAAAATAAAAATAAAATAATAATAATAAAATGGATAATAAATGAGCTGATAAAAATAATATATAGAAATATATATATGTATTGCTCACTCTCCAACATATGAGACATACCACCTCCAGATCGAGAATTACTGATTTTAGCAAACCTAGAACGCCTGAGGACATTGACTGAGCAAGTGATAGAGTTTCCCATAATAGTAATTAATAATATTTGAAGGCAACCCATGTAGCGCGATTACCTCGAACCTTGCAACTCCCTATGTTAACTTTATATCCGTTAGATGCCTACGCCCATGTATGCTCGAATAGAATGATTACCCATACACAAAGAGGTGTTGGAGTCATTATAGCATAGTTTGTTGTTCGTTCGTAGATGGTATACCGTGTATGCCGGATATACAAATAAACACGGATATTATAACTCCGTGGTACGTAATCGTTTGGTGCTCACAGTGAGCATGTATCGGTTATGAAGACATGCAGAAGGATATTGAAATCAAGCCTGCTAAACATTAATCTTTGTTGAGAAAGATCTATACGTCGGTTGGTGACAAGGATTATGAAACATATTTGAACGTTAACCGACGTCAGGTT
>NW_027504005.1:0-18390 GCF_021521415.1 Bidens hawaiensis | reverse complement strand
CGAGTTTATATAACTCAGGGAGTAACTCGATTGCGTGGTTTAGCGTTTCTTGTAATTTGCAATCGGTTCCAAAGTTTTGGGGTAAGCCTTCGGGTAATGATGATTCGATAACGTCGAGAATAATTTTGCATGATTGAGCCGCTTCTGTAAAAAATTGAATCATGATTTATGATCATCAAAAAATTATGTAATTTAAGAGTATTTGACTTATCATATACAAAATTAGGGGTGTAAACGAGCCAAGCAGCTCGTGAACTACTCAAGATGGGCTCGCTAAAAGCTCGAATCAAACCCATCTTAAACGAGACCGAGCCTGAGCTACACTTATTGAGCTCAAGATACTAAGTGAGTCCATTATTTAATATAATGAATATATTTTTTAGAACAATCATTATTATATATAAAAATAAGTATATATATATATAAAGTAATTATGCATTTATACAGATTAATTAAAAAATAACAGACAAACCGAGCTCAATCTCAAGATCTTGTGAGTTAAACAAGCCTAGCTTGATCTCAAACTCTTGTAAGTTAAGCGAGCCGAGCTCGGGCTCAGCTTGTTTACGCCTCTATCTAGAATAACACTTACTTTTATTCAAATTCACGTATTTTAAAAATGTTTGACCATCGTATAACATCAATTTAGAGGTAGCGGGTCATATGGTTTGTGTAACAGGTTATTGGGTTGACCCGCAAACACTTTTTCCTACTTTCTTGAACTTTACATATAATTAATATCTCAAAAACATGAATTACAAAAACTATTAACTAAAATACTAATCAAAATCTTTTTGAAAAAAGCAACTTCTGAACACCTCAACTTGAATCGCTTCTTTATGTGCTTATATGAGTTCTAAACTAAACAAACCATTTCAAGATCAAGTAAATACAAAAACAAAGAAACTGTAAATAAAAGAAAGAGTACCTTTATACCTCTGAAGAACTTGCAAAGATTTTGACTTCAAATAAATGGCTTCAAGATAGAAACCAACAGCATGTATTGACAATGGCGGGTCACCATAATTATTGGAAACTTTTTTACGGGGTTCGATTCTTTGGGTTAAACTAGTTTTCATCTTGGGGGTTACGGTGGCTAAATCTATCCCTTCAAACACGTGAAGAGCGGCTTCTATGTTCCCCCTTTGATATTCATATCTCCCTAACACTGCTCTTGCTTCCTATATTATAATAATATTGTGAATTAAAAAAATAATAATAATGCGATTAATAAAGATGTTAACTATAAGAAGGATCGTTATCTCATCTTAATTGTTTGATATTTGATTATTGGAAGTTTTGAATTAGCACTTAATCATTTAAGTGTTTGTTAGGATGTGTGTTTTCATATTGATTAGTTTGACTAGAGGGACAAATAAGTGACAGGGAAGTTGAATAACGAGCTAAAACGGGTTTGGGGCAAAGCAAGTAAACTTATGAGTGGACCCCATTTTTTTTCCAATTTGTAATTATTCTTTTAAAAAACAAAAACCATATTATTTAAAATTAAGATAACTTCTTTTACACAAATATGATTTAGGACATTTTAAACATTTGACTACACTTCAGGTGGCTTTTCAGTTTTCACCCGTCGAGTCCCTTTCACGCGTTTCATATTTAGCTATATTGTATTTTTGTCAAGTTTGACCCATTTCAATAAAATTTTTAAATGGTTTAAATAACTTTAATATTAAGATAACTTCTTTCACACATAAATTGTTTAGGGTATTTTAAACATTTGACTACACTTTAGGTGACTTTTGAGTTTTGACCCGTTCATCCATTTGACACGTTTCATTTTTAGCTATTTTGTATATTTGTCATGTTTGACCCATTATAAATAAATTATAAAAATGGTTTAGTAATTTAAATAACTTAGGACATTTTTAAAGAAATCTAAAACTCAAAACCAACTATAATCACTTTATGAGCACACATTCTAGAATTAAGAGATTTAAAGAAATACGTGAAAATGTAAAAGGCAAAAGGAAACAACCTCATAATTTAAAGAACCGTTTTCACGAAGAGATGATTCCGCTTCTTCAATGTTACCCGTATCTATCTTCTTATCATTTTCACCTGTTGCTTGAGAAGAATAACCATCTGAGGAACAATCATTCACCGCAAGTGATTCTGATGAACGAATCATCTCGCTTTCTAGTTTCATCTACTAAATTCCCACCTTTTTAGCCCAATTATATGCCTCACACTCTTAATCTACAAAACCATAACAATAAAAAAACCCGATCACATTACACAAACACACAAAGATTAGATCTTGCACAAAAACAATTTTGCAAATTATGAATTTTCATAAAAGTGAATAATAATCATAATCATGTGATATAAGAAGCTAATTTTCATCATTTTAAGCATAATTCAGCACCAAAATTTAAAATTTATCATAAATTATGTTTCTTTTTCATCATAAATTGCCCAATTAAAACAAAACCCAATTCACCAATCAAATTAGTCAAATCCACCCAATTTCAAACCCTAGAAATAAAACCCTAATCAGAAACACAATTCACATAAAAACCCCAAATTCAAAACCCTAGAGCACATAATCACCGATCAAAGCAAACCCAAATCAGATTATAACCAAACCCCACATTTCAATTGTCCGAATTGAATGAATTCAAGAATGAAAGAAAGAAATTACCTTTCTTTAATTATGGGGACTTGAAATAACATAATACTATTTGGGTCAAAAGTGATTGACTCAATGGACAAAGAATCAAGTAAAGGTTGAAGCTTTATGAATCTTTATCAGATATCAGGTACCTAATTGTTGCAATTGTGATGACGATGATGATGATGAATCTGAAATTGTAGATTGAAATTGGGGGTTTTGAATTAATGTTTTCCCATGTGAATTAGATGGTGTTATAAACAATATTATTTTTATTATTATTGAAGAAAGAAAGAAAGTAAGATCGGCCGACTAAGCATTCAAGGGGTTGGCTTCATTACCTGTCACAAAACTAGTTTGATGTGGCCATGTTCCTAGTTACAAATAATATTTTAATCTAATAATATTATTGTTATTATGGTTATTTATGTGTTTTATGTGAATTTGATTTGATCATTATTGTGTTGGCTTTATTAGTGGTTGTGTGATTTAACATTTTGGATATGATATAATTATTTTGGCTCTTCACATGGAAACAACCCGTTTTCGCAAACCACCTAGTTCATATCGGATAGTGAACAAATAAGTCTAATACGCGGTATATAAAGAATAAGCTATGTATAGTTGTATTTGAAGGACAACATAGTAGGAAATTCTTTTGTCGTGATTTTTGATGAACTGACACGTTTTTAGACGGCTTCTTACCTTTGGTGTCTTTAGTAAATACATATAAGCTCCTTTATGGCCTTATAAGAGGTTTGCAATGATCACACGTTCTCAAAATCTTAGTTAAGATCATTTGTTAGTTGAAGTATTGGCTATGTGAAAGGCTAGAAATCATAAATTCAATTAAGTGTGTGGGCTGCAATCAATAAATCAGAAGCTGGGGGGGTCATAATTATCATATTCTTCAACATTGAAGTAATTGTCAAATCTTCTTAAGTTTTTTTTACAAAAAAGTAAAAACATAATGGTATTGATGATTATATGTGGGTAATGATAACTGTAATATGGTTGAAACCGGAAGGTTTTGGTAGAATTATGAATCTAAAACAAATTGATAAGCTTGTTTTTATGTAAGAATCACATGCGGGGCATCTAAAAATGGACATTGTGATAGGAATAAAATGATTTGTATATAGGTCGTACTCTAGTGTAGTATAAAAGTTAAACATGTCGTGATATGATTTATTCACATATGTGGGCTTTGTTAATCAATTGTATGTTTATGAAATGGATTGAATAAAACATTAATTAAAAAGGGTCAATCATATAGGAAGTCAAATGTTAGAGGCTAAAGAACCCAGAGTAGGGTCTTCCCTTGATATAGGAAACTACACGATCCCTCTTGCACTTATAGAAAGGTATACATGATATGATTTATGGTCCATGATCATGATTTATGCATAATATGTGGATGCCCGAGTTCGGTTCATAATTATGAATGAACAAAAAATAAAGTGTTGAATGAATATATGAATGAATTGTCCATGATCATGGTCCATGATCATGATTTATAATATATGAATGCATTGTGGATTAAAAAGCATAAGTACAAAAAATAAAGCGTTTGAAGTTAGGTTACGAGCATCTGAGGCTAATATTGATGCAAACTTGAGCTTGCGAGTCTCAAAAGATAAAAAGGGTTGTAAACTTGAGGTTAAGAGCCTCAAAGGATAAATTGAACGTGAACCTATTGTTGTGGGCCTTAATGATAAAATGATTGTTAATTGAAAGTTATAGACCTCAGAGGATAAAGTGTATGTTAATACGAGGTTACGAGCCTTAGTACGAAAAAATGATGTTATCTTAGGTTATAGGCTAAGAGGATAAAGTGGACATTGATTAAGGTTGTTAACCTTGTATGAATATAAAAGACAGGCCGGGGCGGGGGTGCGCGAACCGCACCTCCGGTGTAAGGCACGTGAGTTTCGGGGGCACAAACTTTTTTATACATATATATGTTTGATGTATAAAATTTCTTGAGTTAAACGGCATTGTCAAT
Organism: Bidens hawaiensis; assembly: GCF_021521415.1. NCBI lineage: Eukaryota > Viridiplantae > Streptophyta > Magnoliopsida > Asterales > Asteraceae > Bidens > Bidens hawaiensis. The sequence continues at coordinate 13,753 of NW_027504005.1, read as the reverse complement.
TGGTCAAATTGGTCGTTAATTTTTGTGTTTAAAAGTCACCGGAAAAATAAGTTCACTGGATAACTTTGCCGGTAAGTCTTGTTGAATATGATGGCAACAAAATCAAGTTTCAAGTAATAGCAAAAGCAACCCTTGCTCTTTATTTAATAATTAAATATATTATTTATATACTCGACCCTTTTAGTTTTGTTTTAGTTATACTTCACCTAACTTTTATTTCAACGTACCATTTAAATCTTAAACAATTTAAAGAAAACGTGTTTATATTAAAATAACTATATTAATTTTAATAAATATTGTATTAATAACTCGTACAAGTATTAAGTTCTAGTGTTTCAAAAATTGGGTATTACATTACTTTCAATCTTTCATATTATATTTTTGTTATAACATTAATCGTTGTTTATAAAATTAGCTTATATATTCTGTTATTCGTTAACACATACGAGTCCTTTTATTTCGGTTCGGTCGAGGTATTTAAATCCTCGGAAATGAACCTGATAAAAGAGTAATCTAAATAGATTGTTTTTTATAAAGACATGTGCTTACATAGCTAACTTTTAAGTAAAGTTTGCTTATGCTTTCAAGAAATGCACCCCATTGTGGATGACGATGGAAGACAAGTCTCGGGTTAACCCTCTTTTGTAAACAAACAATTATTCATAACTAATTCTTTATGGGAATCTGTCCACACATACAAGAGTCTTTTGTTTTCCACCGTTGCTTTATTGAAAACATTACTCTCTCTCAGTCAATTGATATTCATATACCAGAGTCTCCTCAACCGGTTTCACCTCCACCGCCGCCGCTCTCTCTTTGTTCCTTACTGTCGGTCACCAACTTGATTTAGGGTTTCGTTGTGTTATACCCATGATCCGGTGGCCTTTTGGTGTGGACACAGTCTGGAGGGGATGAATATGGAAACGCCTGGTCGTGGGGGAGGTGGTGGCCAACACTGTTGCCGGGTTCTGTTCCAAACCCTAGGTAGCGGTGGTGGTTTATCACTCTACTTTTCAATGTTTATTTGTTAGAATTATGCTTTAAACAGTTGTATGTATTGCATTGTCTGCTGTACATTTTCTTTCAAGTTGGGCTCTTTCACGTTTCTGGGGTTTGTTGTTATTCACCTGTCTTGCGTTTGCTATTTGTGGTGGCAGAAGAGTGTTGCGATGTTGCCTTTCGAAACCCTAAGTAGCGGTGGTGGTCCGGTGGTCTCTTACTGTTTCTTTTAGTGGTGGTTTTGTTGTTAGTTCGGAGATGGTTGACCTGCTGTTGCCTGTGTGTGATACGATTCCCTAGGCGGCGGTCCGGTCACATGGGCTAATAATGTATACTAATGTGCAGTAGCAAATAATTCAACTGCTAATGTATACTCTGTTGGATTTTAAGTACTGTGGAAGTTTGCCTTTTATAAGTCAACGGTTCAGTTTTGAGATGTGCGAACAACATCTGGCAAGATACAGTAACTTTCTCTCTTTTAGTCGGCGATGATGGTAGCCAGCTACTTGGCATGGCAACTCAGTTGCAACCGTGGCGACACTGAGCCGTACTTTGTTCATAATGGCAATGAGGAATTGCGTATCTGAGCCTATCTGTTGGTGCTTTATGTTTATGCTTTTTTTATGATGGTCCGCTATTTGGTGTGGAAACCTATGTTGTAGCCAATGCGACCAGATTATCTGAACCTCAAGTGATTTGATTTACATCTTGAATTTTTTTTATTAGGTTCAAAGTATTATTTAGAAGTTTTACATCTCATATATTGCAGCCTAAGGACTGTTTTGTCATATATATTGTCGAGCAACTGTCGAATTATCTTTTTAGCAGCATTTCTGTACGATATCAGTGTTGTAATAATCTTGCGCGTTCGTAACTATGTAATTGCAATATCCTTTCACTAATGTTTGTTGGGCTGATTGCAGGATCACAAAACGCTACTTTATGATGATTTAAGGGCAGAATTGTTGAGGTTAATACCCACTGCAAGTTCTGCTACTAATTGGGTGTGTGTTTATATGTATCTTTGAAGGGCTGGGGTGTGTATTCAACAATGATCATAGTTGTAATTAGGTAAAGTTTCTTCTTTTATTCACTTAAGTTTCCCATTATTTTTAACTCATGCTTTTATCTAATTAATTGTTGTTATTCTTTGCAGCGAACTAAAAGTATTTTGCTGAAATGCTCGAATTTTAGGGACAAAACACCACAAAGAGCTACGATATCGTGACTCGCCTGATAAGATAAACATTAGGAATTACCTTCTTTTCGTCTTCTGTTTCTCTGAAAGTGAACAGTTCCATGGTGGTATACAACGGAGGAGAGGGCGACAGTCCGTCGAGGTTTATTTTTCTTTCTTTTTTGATGATTTTATATCCCTTTTGCTGACTTTTTTTCTTTTAGTTAGGGAATGCTTTAATCGGCCCTCCGTGAACTGGGTTGCTAGATTTATATCTTTGGATATTGAATAGGGGTACTATGGTTAGTTGTTTGTTTTTAGATGCGTTTATTAATTATTGTTTTGAATTTGTTCTTGATCCAGTTCATGTTAATTAAGTGTTTGTGATTGGAAATGTCCAAATTACGGTTCAGCTCAAAGGTCACTTTTTCTTTATTAATTTCACAGTTAACCATCTGAACGGTTTCTCTGTTGACTCCGGTTTTGTATGTTTCCTCTCCGATTCGTCTGTTGCCAAATTCCATTTTGGAAACCCAAGTTGACGAGTCGCAGTGACTGTTGTCGGGTTCCGTTTTGTAACCCTAGGCGACCGCAGTGGCGGAGACTGGTGATTCTTTTTTCGGAGTAAACTTCATAGTAATACTCAACCCTAATTTTTTTTTCCGTCGATAACGATCGCTAACTTCAAAATTTGTTGCTTCTACTTTGCTACCATTCAGTAACTTATTTCAGGCACTACAATTGTAGAAACAACTGCTTGGATTTGTATTACAGCAATATAGTTTAGAACCAAGTTCACAAAATTAATGATTTTTATATATAGATGTGTCGTCTATAAGCTTATAGCTAGGAATTTCTAACAATTGTAGTGGATTGTTATTTGTTATTAACAACATAATAAAAAATTCTAAGTGCATTTGTGCTTCTAATATGCATCTTTTTAATCTCCAATGGTGAACTTTATTGGTTTTAGTTTGCTTTAGAATTATTTGTATCAATTTTATACCAATGTGTTTCATGTTGATTCATTTTCTGTTTCTTAGTTACAGAAAGTCGCTGCAACAGGATAACTGAAGGTTGTAAACAGTGAGTAGTTTAAAGGCTTCGTTTCAACAAAGCTCACCAAATCAGTAAGTGTGATTAGAATTAGTTGCATTTGGGTGTGTAATCTACTGATCTGCAACCTGCGACCAAAAGTTTAGTTTTTCATTTTTCTCTAAGGTAGCTATGGTTGCTTCAAAGAAATTGATTTGTCATAGATATTTAAATTATTTATTAATTAAAATCATATTAAACATGGTTATTGTCATATACATTTACATAAATGCTGCAGTTTTAAGTAGTAGTAGTCGTCTACTTGAATTTTATTGTTGTTATTATTATTATTATTATAGTTTTACTTTCACACCCATTACATTTGTGTGTACAAACATCGTTGATGTCAAGTTGTGAGCTTCGCAAATGGGTCTTCCATGAAAGAGGCCATTTAAAGGTATTATTATAATATTATACTAATATATAAGTTGCATTTAATGTATTCTACTTCATTGTAAAGTTTTTAAATTCTCAATATTGATCTAAGGGAGTTAAATTTTGACTTTTGATGTTATTTAGGCATATTTGACTCTTGAAATTGGGAAGAATGTTCGGTTCAGGAGAAAAGATCGATGTGCGAACTGAATTAATGATGTTAGATGTATTGCAAGTAGAAGTTTTTAGGGATAAAAACTCATATTTTATTGCCATTTTAGATTATAAAGGTATTATAGAGTCCGATTTTAGCCTTGATTGTATAAATTTATGGATTCAGGTGGACAAGCTTATGTTGAGCCTCAAGATGGAGCTGTTCAAGACTTCAGTATTATTTTTTTTGTTTTGTTGAAAGTAATTTAATGTTTTTGTTTCTTAACATTGGGCACTTCATATGCTTATAAGCTTCTTGAGTGCTACACAGTAGGTGTATGTTTCCTTGTGTGTATTATGCTTGCACAATTACTAGAATCTTTTTTTACTTCTGATTTGGTAAATTCAGTTAGTTAAGAGCTATATAGAACCCTTATGCAGGCTGTCAAACAATCAACATCGTAAACTTTGAATCGCTTTCATTTTTAGCTGTGGTTTCACAACCCCCGCAACGCGGGGGGTCGAAATACTAGTTCATATAGTTTTGAAAATAATTAAAGTTCATAATTCAATCTAGCTAATATATCATACACATTCTAGCTTTTTACAATAATCTCTCTCTCTTCTTAGGTAATTATCATGATCGACTATTGAAGCTAGACAAGTGATGCAACATATATACGAATTTAGTGGCGGATCTAAAAGAAATATTCAGTGATATTCTTAAAAAAAGATTGGACCTAGGGATATCTTAATATTTACATAGCACTAATTTTGTACTTAACCAAGAAAGTTGAGGGGTATCCCGAGATATCCCCGCTTCTATGCTAGATTCACCTATGGATCGGATCATATACAACATTTTATATGTCAAACATGTTTTATAAAACTATGAGTGCAATTTATGTATGTATAGCTCATGCATTTGAGCACTACCATACACTACGTACCTAATATTTGCCCATTTTTAAGAAGATGGTTATCACTACAACCTCATACTAGTACAGTACTACAGTTTGTCAACAAAACATTGGTTAGGTGAGGTTGTTAACAAATTTTATGCATATATTCTAGCTGTTACCAATATATGTATCAAGTAGCAAACCTTAGTTGAAGTCCTGCATGTTCACACGAAGTCAATTCTATTTCGTCTCGACTGTTATCATACACACCCATTTCTAAGGAAATATGTACACCTTTTATTGATCCTACACGATACCATTATGTTGCACGAACACTCTTATATACAACCTTAATTAGGCTACAGCTTTCCTTTACTGATACTAAAGTTTGTCAGTTTATAGTTTATACACTAACCTATGTATAATCTTTAGTAAGTTGTCTGAAGGATTGTTCAATACGTTAAAAGAACCACCTCTCGTGACTTGTAATTAAGGCATTCATAGTTATGTTTGGTCTCCAAGCTAGACGGATCCCATGACCACTTGAGGTGTTTATAGACGTTTGCAAGGTAGGTTGTCCGAATGAGAAATAATCTATCGAGGCTTTGTCGTGTAACTTCATTTACTAGCTGTAAAAGAATATAACTCGATATCTTGATAGTTGATATATATGGAATTTGAGTACAAGGATATGGCTAATCTGTCGAGATCACTTGGTTACAGTCTCTTATTGTTAAAGTGTGTTTTCCTCTTTGTGAAACTCCATGCATATGGTGTGATAATGTTGGTGTTACCTACCTATATAAAGATCTAGTGTTTCAAGTATTTACGAAACACACTAAGGTTAACTGGTATTCACTTTCTTCGAGAGGAGACCGCGCAAATGGAATTACATATTCACTTAATCTCCATAAAGGATTAACTTGCTGATATCCACACTAATTAGCAACTACTCATTCCTAGTTGTCTTTCTAAGTTCCAAGGTTTAGGTTACTCCAAACCTAGATTAAACCCAATATTGTATCGAGGTACATGTAACCCATTATGGTTAGGTTTAGCATAACTGAAGAGGTAGGTCCTAGCAGAGCCCAGTTGGACCCGCAAGACTCACCTCAAAGAGGGAAGCCTGCGTAGTTGAACCCGCAAGACTCACATTCAACAGGGACGTCTGCGCAAAGGCTAAACTCGCAGAACTCACCTTGAAGAGGGACGTCTGCGCAGAAACCAACTGGATCCGCAGGACCCACCATGCTCAGAGACGTGACGTCCTTACGCGCAGTACGCAAGCTGTCCCCGCAGGAAAAGCCTCCCAATGGTGAAGTACCCCGCCTGTTCCCGCAGCTGCGGATACAAGCCATCAGGGAAGGCTACCCGCGCAGCAAGGCTACACGCACAAGGCACTTAACTCTTAAATAATTCAGTAATGTCACCTGAAGAAGGAGTGAGCAAGCCGGGAACACTCCCGCACAAAGCCGGGAAAACTCCCGCCCAAATAAGCCAGTCCGTACGATACTGGAGGGTCTTTTGTACTGTACCTGACGAGGTATGGACAAAAGATCTGACCGAAGATACGACAACTCACTGACAACAATATGACGAGCAGCACGCTCTTGTACTGTATGTCACTATTGGCCGCTGCCTACTCACCAACCTGTCGGAGGACGTGCATGGCCTGCAGCTGGTGGAACAGGAATAGTACACAGCCGGCCTGGTCACTATCAGCCGCTGCCTACCAGTGACACCCGGTAATTTCCCAATCCCATAAACCAAGTAATCAACCTAATTATTAGGTAATTATGTTGTATGCACCCTGCGCGAGCGCGCCATGTTAGAACCAGCGCGTGCATATGTTGTATGCGCCCTGCGCGAGCGCGCCATGTTAGAACCAGCGCGTGCATATGTTGTATGCGCCCTGCGCGAGCGCGCCATGTTAGAACCAGCGCGTGCATATGTTGTATGCGCCCTGCGCGAGCGCGCCATGTTAGAACCAGCGCGTGCATATGTTGTATGCGCCCTGCGCGAGCGCGCCATGTTAGAACCAGCGCGTGCATATGTTGTATGCGCCCTGCGCGAGCGCGCCATGTTAGAACCAGCGCGTGCATATGTTGTATGCGCCCTGCGCGAGCGCGCCATGTTAGAACCAGCGCGTGCATATGTTGTATGCGCCCTGCGCGAGCGCGCCATGTTAGAACCAGCGCGTGCATATGTTGTATGCACCCTGCGCGAGCGCGCCATGTTAGAATCAGCGCGGGCATATGTTATATGCGCCATGCGCGAATGTTTTGGCTTTATGTTTTCATAACTTAATTTCATAGTGTCTAATGGGTTGACCACCCCGCTTGATGCTAAGGCGGGTGCATCCCAAATCATTTATGCGCGTGCGAAAAGGGAACTAACCTCCCCGCATGGCGGGAACATTGAGAGCTAGTTTGTCTGAAGCTCCAGGATGGAATTGACTTCAACATAACTGATCACTATGTTGAAATACCAAGGCCTCATGGAGAATCTACAAATGAAACCCAACGTCCCTGACTGCGAGAAGGTTACACACCTACCCGCAGCAAAGAAATAGCCTACACGCAGAAGGCTATACGCGCAAGGCTACACGCACAAAACACTTAGTCTATTTCTCAAATGTATGGGGATTTCCCCCGCCCAGAAGGAACCAGTTACGTGTTTCAGAGATTTTTACCTTTTGACTGCACACTGACAACAGTACCAGGAAAAGTATACTGTAACACGAAATGTCAGCTGTCAGCCATACCTACTCCCACCAACCACAGTCCTGCATGTCCTGTCAAAATCAATCAGAATCTTTCTAACCACTCCCTAGGACCAATCACCTCCATTCTTTTAAATTTATAATAATAATTTCCATACTTTATCATCATTACACCTAGATATGAAAGGATTTCAACCCCCTAAAGCAAGGGATTGTGTTCCCTTGAGTTTGCCTATAAATATGTAATCTAAATTATCACCCAAACACACTACAAACTCTTAAAACTGCAAATCAGCATCCGTTTCATTTCCGTTCCTGTACTAGGTAAGCCGAGATTATAACCTTGAGATCTACTTTCCAACCCTTATATTCTCCGATTTCTTGATCATAATATATGTATTTCTTGTTATTTAATCATATTCTAGACTTTCAATTTCGAGCCTAACACCAAGAAACCCGAATCTCGATTAGTCTCTTAACAAGAACCACAGGTGAGTCTCACAGCCCCTATTTTCACTATTTTCACTGTTTTAAACTGATTTCGGGGCGAGGGACACGTACCTAAATTATGTTTTATCATGGTACTCTTACAAGTAATGCAAGCGATTATGTGTTTAAATTATGTTTCTTTATGGAATATTTTTCGAGCAATGCAAACGGTTATCTATGGTTTTCGATGTGAGTGCGATACGAGTAAGTGATCACTTTACCATTGGAACTCTAAGGATAGGGACTGCTGGTTTGATCAACCCACTCGTAGGGGTCGCACCTCTTTGCATGGACAAGTGCCTAGTATGGTCATGGGGCAGTACTATGGGATTGAGCCCGCTCGTAGGGGTCGCACCTCTTTGCATGGACGAGCGCCTTGTTTTTCCGGCACAACGTCCACGCGTAACCCGCGGGACGGTATTATTAATTCGCTCGTAGTGGCAGCGCCACTTTGCATAGACGAGCACGTTTTTCAGAGATGTCCGCGCGTAACCCGCGGGACGGTATTACTTTATTTTGCTCGTAGTGGCAGCGCCACTTTGCATAGACGATCACGTTTTCCAGAAATGTTCGCGCGTAACCCGCGGAACGGTTTTATCAGGAATATGTTATCAGAACTATGTTTCAATACGAATTCACAAAGCATGTGTTTTATGATGTTATCAGAAATATGTTTTAGTATGGTTGTATCAAGATTATGATGCAATACGATTTATCAAGTTACTAAAACTCGTGAACTCACTCAGTTTATACTGATTCAAATGTTTTTACGTGTCTTTCAGGAGACAACTAGGTAGCGCATGGAGTCACACATAGAGCACCTCACGCAGAACATCTAAAATTAGCTTTTTTGGAAGATTTTGGTTCTATCCCTTCGACGCGCGCGGTTGTTCCCGCCACGTAAGGGGATATGGCGCGGAAATCTTCAATGATTTTCATACTTGGATGTTTTTATGTAATTCTAAACAATGTAATGTATTTTGTACTAGACATTTCATGCGCAATGGAAATTTTTTTTTTCTTAAATGTTTGCAATGACCCGTGCTTGACTATCAATCCCCACTCGCGTGCGCCCGGCTGTTTCCGCCGTTTAGGGCCGGGTGTGACAGATTGGTATCAGAGCACTGGTTATAGCGAACTAGGAAAAGAAGTTTTAACCTAGACTATAACCGTAGGGGAATCGCATGAAATATTTTTCAAATAATATTTTCAAAAAAAAAAAAAAAAAAAAAAAAACAAACACGCACTTAGGAACACGGGTCACACAATGTCTAGTGAACGTTAAGGATAAAAACACTATGTGCTCAGGGTACATGCGCTAAGTTTGTTATATTCTTTTTTTTTTAAGAAAAACGAGAATGCCTCCAACCAGAGCCAAGGGAATTACCATGACACCCGAGGAACTCGCAGAAATAATCGCGCAGGCGATTGCGACACATGAGGCCAGCAAGGCCGAATCAAGTCAGGGTCGTCAAGAGACCGGAACCCCAGAACCCGAATCAGGAGCTTTGGACAAAGGATGCTCCTATAAGACATTTATGGCCTGTAAGCCTTGGCCATTCAAGGGCACAGAAGGGGCCATTGGGCTCTACAACTGGATCGACAAGATGGAGACAGTTCTCTCCATTAGTGGATGTAGTGAAAACCAAAAGGTCCTTTACGCGACCTGCATGTTCCAAGAAGCGGCCTCGTCTTGGTGGAAGCTCCAAGTGAAGACATTGGGGCGAGAAGTTGCTCTCCACAAGACCTAGGAGGAGCTGAAGGAAATGATGATGAGGAAGTTCTGCTCTCGCGCAGAAATTCAGAGTCTGCAGCAGGAATTCTGGAACCACACCATGGTCGGAACTGATATCGACGCCTACAACAACCGGTTCAACGAGCTTTGCCAGTTGGTGCCAGACATGGCAAACACGGAGGAAAAGAAGATCGAGAGGTATATCTTTGGGTTACCTCATGTTGTTAGGGTTCCGCTCAACGCCGCAGCGCCTCCAACCTTTGATGAGGCAGTAGCGCGGGCCATCACCCTTACAAGGGATACGGTCCGTGCGGGCATGTTAACTGCGCGCGAAATCGAGCAGCGAACCTCTGATCCCAAGAGGAAGTGGAACTCTCACCACCGAGGGTCCGACTCCAAGCAGCCACCGTTCAAGAAGCAAGAGAGCGTAAGGGCTTACGCGATTCAAGCCGCGGAGCCACCGCGAAAAGGGTACAGCGGGCCTCGCCCATGGTGCAGCAGATGCAAGTATCACCACGAGGGTAAATGCGCAAGAATCGAATGCGCCAAATGTGGCAGACCAGGGCACAAGACGATGAATTGCCGTATCAGAGAAGCTGGAGCGAGCGACAACTGCTACGCATGCGGGAAGCCAGGGCATTTTAGTCGGGATTGCCCGCAAAAGGGAAACCAAGCTCGCGGGAGAGCTTTTGTGATCGGCGCGGGCGAAGCAAAAGAAGAGCCGAATGTAGTAACTGGTACGTTTCTACTTAACGACCATTTTGCATCTGTCTTATTTGATACTGGCGCTGACCTAAGTTTCATATCCACTGAGTTTAAAAACTCCCTAGGCCTAGCGACCAGTAGGCTAGACATACCTTATACTATAGAACTAGCCAATGGTAGGCAGATATGCGCAAACGAGAGGACTGAGCAATGTGTATTGGTCATGGGAGGTCACGGATTCAATATTAACTTGTTGCCAATAGGACTTGGGAAGTTTTGACATTGTGGTAGGTATGGATTGGTTAGTCGAGAACCACGCGGAGGTTATTTGCCATGAGAAGCAGGTTCGGATCCCACTGTTGAGCGGAGAAACCTTGGTAATTCAAGGGGAAAGAAGTGGAATTGTGACAAAACTCATTTCGTGTCTAAAGGCGCGCAAGTGCCTGAGAAAGGATGCTACGCCTTCCTGGCGCACGTAGTAGAGAAGAAAGGAGATGAGCGAAAGATTGAAAACTTACCAGTGGTGCGCGAATTCCCAGAAGTTTTTCCTGAAGATTTGCCCGGATTACCGCCGCCACGACAAGTCGAGTTTCGAATTGATTTGGTCCCAGGAGCTGCGCCAGTGGCTCGAGCGCCTTATCGATTAGCTCCATCTGAGATGCAAGAGCTATCCAACCAGTTGCAGGAACTATTGGATAAGGGTTTCATACGCCCAAGCTTTTCACCTTGGGGAGCTCCAGTACTGTTTGTAAAGAAGAAGGATGGTTCATTCAGAATGTGTATTGACTACAGGGAGCTGAACAAGCTGACAGTCAAGAATCGGTACCCCTTACCGAGGATTGACGACTTATTTGACCAATTGCAGGGATCCAGTTATTATTCGAAGATAGATCTACGGTCAGGATACCACCAACTTAGGGTCCATGAGGAAGACGTGCCGAAGACAGCCTTCCGAACTAGATACGGCCATTATGAGTTCTTAGTGATGCCTTTTGGGCTAACTAATGCGCCGGCTGTATTCATGGATCTGATGAACCGTGTGTGCAAACCATACTTGGATAAGTTTGTGATTGTGTTTATAGATGATATTCTGATTTACTCCCGAACCGAAGCTGAGCATGAGCAACACCTGAGATTGATTTGGAATTGTTGAGGAAAGAAAAGTTGTATGCGAAGTTTTCAAGTGTGAGTTTTGGCTTAGAGAGGTTCACTTTCTCGGTCACGTTGTAAATGAGAAAGGAATACACGTCGATCCTTCCAAGGTCAAAGCCATCGAAATTGGGAGGCGCCAAAAACCCCAACTGAGGTGAGGCAATTCCTAGGACTAGCTGGCTACTATCGACGTTTCATTGTGAACTTCTCCAAGATAGCTTTACCTCTGACTGCGCTAACCCAGAAAGATAAGAAGTTTGATTGGGGCGAAGACCAGGAAGCAGCGTTTCAAATGTTAAAGCAAAAGTTATGTAGTGCGCCAATTTTGTCTCTGCCCGAGGGGACGGATGATATCGTCGTCTACTGCGACGCTTCACATCAAGGACTCAGATGTGTCCTTATGCAGAGAAACAAAGTTATAGCGTACGCCTCTCGTCAGCTCAAGGTCAATGAAAGGAACTATACCACGCACGATCTGGAACTTGGAGCAGTTGTTTCGCGCTAAAGATTTGGCGCCATTATCTTTATGGTACTAAGTGTTTGATTTTTACGGATCACAAGAGCCTCCAACACATATTTGATCAGAAGGATTTAACATGAGGCAACGAAGATGGGTTGAGTTATTGAATGATTATGATTGTGAAATAAAGTATCATCCTGGAAAGGCGAATGTGGTAGCAGACGCTCTAAGTAGGAAGAGCGCGCAAGGACGCTACGAGTTAAGGCTCTAAGATTGACCATTCGCGCAGACCTCACTACCCGCATCCGAGAAGCCCAACAAGAAGCCTTGAAACCAGAGTTTGTCAAGAACGAATCCCTTGGGGTATGGTTAAGGATTTGGAGCGCAAAGAGAACGACACTCGATATTTTGCTAACCGCATATGGGTCCCCCTCAAGGGAGGATTGCGCGAGCAAGTGTTAAACGAAGCTCACAAAACGCGGTATTCTGTACATCCTGGCGCAGACAAGATGTACCAAGATGTTAAAGCGCTATATTGGTGGCCCAACCTTAAGGGCAACATCGCGACGTATGTCAGTAAGTGCCTGACGTGTTCGAAGGTGAAGGCTGAATACCAGAAACCGTCGGGGTTGCTTCAACAGCCAGAAATTCCCATGTGGAAGTGGGAACAAATCTCTATGGACTTCATTACCAAACTGCCAAGGACACCTGGGGGTTACAACACGATTTGGGTTATAGTTGACCGGCTAACTAAGTCAGCACACTTCCTGCCGATCAAGGAAACCGATAAGATGGAGAAGTTAGCCCGATTGTATATTCGAGAAGTAGTTTCAAAACATGGAGTCCCGGTGTCCATCATTTCTGATAGAGATAGTCGGTTCACCTCAAGATTTTGGAGATCGTTACAAGGGGCTTTAGGTACTCGTCTTGACATGAGTACGGCTTATCATCCCCAAACGGATGGACAAAGCGAGCGAACAATTCAGACATTAGAAGATATGTTGCGCGCGTGCGCAATCGATTTCGGAGGTAGCTGGGATACTCATCTCCCATTGGTTGAATTTTCATACAATAACAGTTATCACACAAGCCTCAAGGCTGCGCGTTTGAAGCCTTATATGGGCGCAAGTGTAGATCCCCACTGTGCTGGGCTGAAGTGGGTGACAAACAAATGACTGGTCCAGAATTGATCCAAGAAACGACGGATAAGATTTTTCAGATACGGGATCGCCTTAAGGCAGCGCGCGACAGACAGAAAAGCTATGCTGATGCGAGAAGAAAACCATTGGAATTTCAAGTAGGGGATAAAGTGCTTTTGAAAGCCTCTCCATGGAAAGGAGTCCCCCGTTTCGGCAAGCGAGGAAAATTAAATCCGCGCTATATTGGACCATTTGAGATTCTGGAAAGGATCGGTCCGGTTGCTTATAAACTCCGTTTACCCGCCGAACTTAGTGGAGTTCATGATACGTTCCATGTGTCCAACTTCAAGAAGTGCTTATCCGACGAAACGTTAATTTTACCGTTGGACGAGATTCACATCGACAAACGACTACACTTCGTAGAAGAACCTATAGCAGTAACCGATTGGAAAGAACAAAGTTGCGAAGAAGTCGAATCAAGTTAGTAAAGGTTCAATGGAACTCGAGGCGTGGGCCTGAATTCACTGGGAAAGAGAAGACCAAATGCGCAAGAAATACCCACACCTCTTTCAAAGCATGGCTTCTGCCAGCAACGTCTCCTAAATTCGGGACGAAATTCTTCTAACAGGGGGAGAATGTGACACCCGTAA
>NW_027504004.1:0-36876 GCF_021521415.1 Bidens hawaiensis | reverse complement strand
AAATCAGCCTTCATTTCTCGTCCCAAATTTACTTTCTCTCTCACTTTTCTTATATTTAGAAGTTGGAATAACACCTGAGTACTCATAACGATCCCCTATCCGATCGAAAGAAACTTTTATACGCGAATCCAAAGGCTCTTCCAGAACAAGATAAGACATTGTGCCATCGTGTAAAGTTTCTAGTCTCGTGATTATCGTTATAATTATGGGGTGTAACATTCGTTACTTTTCTAACCCGAAAACCCGACTCATTTTGAATTTTTGGGTTTGTTTATATATATATATATATATATATAGAATAATTTCTCAAGTTTTGTTTCATGTAACATTCGTTAATGTTTATTTGTATTCGTATTTGTATTGGATTCGTTAAACCGTTGTATCGTTTCGAGGTATTTTACTTATCATTTTATCATTAATAAAATATTTCGGATAATTGAAGTTCATTGTTCGTTCGTTGTATATTTTATTTTATTCAATTAACGGAACTTCGAAGATTTAAAGTCGCTGCTTAATCAACTTCCAACCTTTACGAGTATTATGCGGAAATATTCAAATAATATAGATTCTATTTCATTTTTATAACTTTTCAAAGTTCAAGGTTCAAATGGCAAATACTAATGTAATTATGTTTTAATAGAACTTGATAGTTGGGAGACTAATAGTGTGAAGTATTCAAAATATTATAATTAATTTATACCCAAACCTCCCCCCACCTCCCGCGATTTTCCGGTGACACCTCTGGCTGTTGGAAACGGTGCCGGTGGGTCTCCAAACCACCCCAAATCTCGTCCAAAATTTAATCATTTCGTTGTAACGACATGAGAACTTAATAATAAACCCGTAAACATTGTTACTAACATATAATTCCATATAATTTGTCTGTAATTTAAGCATAAACCGCCGGCCAAGGATTTAAAATCCATTAACGAGTAATTAGCATTATACGTTGCAATTGTGCCTATAAATAGGCCCCTCTTTCTCAACTAAACATGTCGCAATCATCTTCTTGGTCTAATACACTCTTTTTATATCGAATTTAATCCGTCAAAATTCGTTTTACCGGCGACCATGGTTCTGTATCAATTCCTAACGTACTTTAACAGTAATTGTTATATGCTTTTGATTCATTTTTAACCGATTAACAAAACCCCTGAACTAATTTAACCGAACAAGGAACGTATTTGCGGATTAGATTTCTAGGGTTTTTCACTAAAATAGATGAACTAGAACTTTAGTAATCATATATATATGTTTCTAAATTATTATCAAACAAACAGATAGTTTAGTTGGTTAATTCACGTGGTTGTAGCCCATAGGACCCAGGTTCGAACCCAGGTCATGCCTTTAATTTGCAATTTTAATAAAAGCCACTTTTTTATATATTTTAAATCAATTAAATTAATTAAAAATTATAATAAAACAAATAAAATTATTTTTAAACTAAATAAATTTTTTATAAATTATATATAAACCATATTTTACCTTTTCCCACCTAAAAACAAAACTTTCATATTCGTTAATCCATTAATATTAATTCATTCGTTAACTTTATGTCATTAAACTTTAATACATTTGTTTTAATATATTACCTTATATTTCATTAGCCGTATTCCATTAACTTTAAAATTTGTTTGCTTATATTTTGTAAACCGCAATTCGTTTATTAACTTATAATTCGTTAATCTAAATCTGTTAACTATAAACTCGTAAGCCTAATTCAATAACTTAGTTATAATTGTTCGAGATAAAATTTCCATTTAAAATCCGTGCATCGTAATATCGTAACTCTCTTATTAGTGTTAAAATTATAATATTAAAATAATATAAACCATTAAATTTCCGTTAAGACTTAGAATAATATTAAAATAATCCATGCCTTAAAATAATAAAATAATGCAAAATTCCTAAATCCAAAATTACCTTTTATAATCTCTTTAGTTTGATTTTGTTTTTTTTTTAATTATAGTTCATGAAGTTCGTTTGCTTCGGTTTTGTTAACGTGCTTTCGTTTTTTTATTTTAAGTTGATCTTCAATTTCAAGGTGATTTTCTCAACCCCCCCCCCCCCAACACTTTTATACTTTTGGGGGTAGCATATATATCTTATCCAACCAAACTGTTTATTATATTCGTTTACAAGACTGCGATTCGTATCATGGACTGGTTTGTTTGCTTGATTACTTGCTCAGAATTACTTGCTCATGGTTGCCTCAATAAGTATGATCATAACCCCCCCCCCCCCCCCCCCCCCGCCCCCCAATTTGCACTCAGGGCCATTTTGTTATGAGTGGAAAAAGGATCCCAATCCGAGTACGTTGGTTGTTACCGACCGGAAAGGACATTGCATGCGTGATTATTACATTGTTCATGGAATTGCATGGTTTGTACGTACTTATATGAAACTTGTGTGAACTCACCAACTATTAAATTAATTGACCGTATTTTATATATATGCTACAGGTACGATTATTAGAGGATGAGACCGGTGAAGACACTAGAACTAGGATATTTAAATAATGGACATGTTGATGTTTGGTTTTATTTCCTTTCAATGTAATTGTTTACTTGACCACTTGTGTACTTGAGATTTAAATGAATAAATGATAATATTGTCACGTTATAGTGTCAGATGTGTTTTGAGCAATCTGTACGTCACACTCGGGCATTTCCGCTTAAGACGGGGTGTTACATGGGGTTTTTACTAACTTAAATATACTACATTGTGCTTAACTTAGGTGCTTAATATCAGGAGGCTTGTTAATTGTAAACTTTCAAGGTGAGACATTCGAGTTTTTATACAACTCACATTTGCGTGAGACCACTGATTTTTCTAATACTGTAATGATGCTTTTCTAAACCTATTAAACTCATGACAGATAGTCCAAATGCTTTTAAATATATTTTCAAATGATTTAAATTACATTACAGTGATTAAGTATCTGTAGACTTACGGGATGCTTACTGCTGGTATTGTAGGATTTTGTAGACAAGGCTTGCCTACTGGTTATTTTACGTTACTTATTAGACAAGTGTTAGCCAATAAGTAATATGACCGCAGTCATAAATACGGTCGAATGACAAGTACCTTTCGGTAATTTGTAAGCAGGAAGATGTAAAAACATCTTAATGCTATAACTGTAAAATGTTTCGTTTACAAATGAATGTACTCAACAGTATTTCCTACTAATCAAATATTTTTAAACATGTTTCGGGTGACTTGTTAGAGACAAAGGAATGATGCCTGCGGGCTTACAGCTTAAATAAGTGGCTTATCACCAGAATAAAGAAATGTGTTTTGTAAATTAGGTTTATCCATGTAAAACTTATGTTTGTATAAAATGGGTTTTAATCACAGTTTATGAAATAAGAATCATGGTGTTTTATTAACTCTGATCAGTTTTCCTAACTATGGTCCTGATGAAATATTCCGCTGCAAATTATTTTAATAAACACCGATACCACACTTGATGTACGCGGCTCCCTTCCCGGGGTATAGGGGTAGGGGGCTGTGACAATAGTTGTTATGCAAAGAGATATTAACAACAACAACAATCATACCTGGTAATGTAACATTCGTTAAATTTCGGTCTCTAAAACCCAACCTGTTCAAAATTTTACTTTTCGTTCTATTCTATTAAATCAAAATTATAAATTTATTGATCATTTATTTTATTTCACGACACCAACTTAGTTTCGGTTATTATTTTTTTATAAAAAATATTCTAAGTATCAAAGATATACAAATTATGCCCTTAAATAACTTCTAACCTAAGTGTGCCCACCTCTATTAACCAGGGACTTAGTTGCAAATAATATTCAAAATATTCTTCTTCTTCCTTTCCCTTTCCCTCCGGCCGATTACCACCCCTCCTCATATGGTAATTCGTCTTTTTCGACGGAAATCATGAAATTTACTTAATAAAATTGATTCCCACTTATTATGATAACACCGACACTTTAAACATGGCAATTGATAACCAATTGAAAACTAATCCGTCAATAAGCAAACCACGGCTAACCTAGGACTAAAACACTATAAATATACGATTATAATTCAATTACTTCTGCACACACAATCCCTACAAACTCATGAACCAACCCTAACCTAATTGCAGCAAACGAAGCCGTCAAGAGCCTGTTCGATCTCGAGTAGAGCCGTGAACCCTAAGCCGCCATTTTCCCTTAATCCATCTTCAATAACGGTAATTAAGATATGCCTTACAATCGTTTTTAATGCAGAAACAAAACCCCCAAATCAATTTTAACAAACATCAATCAATTAAATGGATTTGGAATCCAGGGCATGTTAATGTATTAGGGATAAACAGTTGAGTTTGTATATAATTATATTTGTTTGATCTTATTACCAAGTCAGACACCTGCCATGATGGCAGGTGCATAGTTTGTTAACTCCGGACTGGCCTGGGGACGCGGGTTCGAGCCCCCTGGTTTTGTTGGATTTTATTTTTTTAAAGATTTTAAATCACTTTTTAACCATTAAATATATATATATATATATATATATATAACATTTAATAAACATTAGTTTAGCGAAACCGAACCCCATACGCTCGTTTTCCTCGTCGTGAACCCCTCATCTCTTGAATTAACTATAATATATACAAATGTATGTACCTTTAATAATATATGTATATTTAATAATAAATGATATGGTATACATATATTTTTATATAAATTCATTATAGATCTTTAATAATAAATGATATGGTATTTGTTTTCACAACTACTAAACCGAACTAATTTAGAAGATCAAATAATTTTTCCCGTTAATATATATATATACAATTATGCTTCTCATTAAACTCTTATATAGATATTTTGTATAGTTAATTAATAATGATTTCTATCATTCTTTTGCATGAAAAATATAAATAAAATATTTGGGGATTATCAATTAATAATAATAATAATAACAACAACAACAACAAAGATGGTAATAATAATATTAAATGACAAATCACAAATATAATAATGAAATTTAATCCTTAAAAGACATAAAAATCTCAAATCCTTATTTGTCGTGTTAGTTCCTTGATTATTAATTATACTATCGTTAACAATAGGACCTTTTGTTGACGCATTTCAAGAAGCTTGACCGCTTTATGTTAACTCTTATCGTCACTCTCATCTTCTTTAACCTACTCGATATAGTAAGTAACTCACATCCTCCGTGTTACCGTTTTACATTTTGGGGGCGTTATGCGCTCACAATTCAAATACTTTATTTCACAATACAATTCCATTATTTGCGTTATATGATATTGCTCAATTGGTCATACGTGCAAATGTGACTATGCGTTTATTTTATGTTTTGGTGGTTGGTATCTTATCCTCATTAGTATAATCATACACCTATGTGATTCGAGTGAAAAGACAATTTTTATATTTATTGTTATGCTAGTTATAGTAGTTCATATTTATCGCAAGGAATTGTCATTTTAATATTATATATATATATTCAAAAACCGTGATTACTTGCTCAACTTTATGTTGACAAACTATATATTTTCACACATGGCGCGGGTTGCTTTATTGGATGAAGAAAACGAGTTAAAGGATAGTTGGACTTTAAGTTGCATGACGGATAAAGACTTTTAGATAAAATTAATTATTTTTCATCTGTAATGTTTATTTCTTTTGAGACAAGGTTGTGCTTTGCGTACTTGATATATGAAATGAATAATTTAGATATTGACACGTGTATTATACTTTAGTGTCTTTTGAGCTATGATACAATTATGTCGCACCCCAATATATTCCGCCTTAGGTTGGGGGTGTGACAAGTAATAATCCCACCAATAACCAAGCTATTAGCAGGGTCTGGGGAGAGTAAGATGCAGATAAACCTTACCTTTCCTTGTAAGTCCCAAACAACCGGATCTAACGCGAGAACGGTTTTTGGACTTGATAAACGTTCGAGACGGGTGTGGTAAATCAAACGATCCGAACATAAATAATATGAAGATAACATAAAGGAGCCATCTCGTTTTCGGTTAAAGATTGATGAACTATATTAAGCGAACCGACCCCACCCAAGGTGAGCTCCCCTTGGGTGGGTGATTTACACTAAAAAAACACACACTAAAATGAAATACAAGTGACATATTTGTAGTAAAAACAATACTCTAGATGATCTTCTCCTCGTTGAAGCTAAACTCGTGCACCGAAGTTCTCGTCTCGTGTCCGGATTTCTCGTCTACTTTAATTATTAACTTGACCATAATATATTTAACGAGTTCGCCATATTAATATCGCAAGTTACAAATATTGGCCTTACAATCCGATAAATAAAGAGGTTGCTTACCCTGGCTCGAAAACCATATGCATAAAACCAAATGAAGAAAACGCAAAATTCAACCATTATAACTCTATGCAACAGAGAAAAAACAAAATAATACAATAAAAATGGGTAATGGTGATAATAATAACAATCGTCCTAGTAATAAATAGATAAATAAATATAGAATGAATAACAAGAAATAAAATAATAATTTGAAAATATTACAATAATATATCATTTAAACAGTCAACAGTCAATAATATATCATTTAAACAGTCAACAAGAAATAAAATAATAATTTGAAAATATTACAAAAAGTATATCAACTTTTTAGATGCTATGACTTTTAACACGATATTTTATTGGGAAAATTCCTAAAATAAGCATTTGTGAAAACAAATTTCTAGTTTTAGGTACTATTTGCAAAAAAATCCAGAAATAGGTATTATAAACTAGTCGTGACGAGTAGTTTGTAAAAACCAATTAGAACTTGCCACGTGTCCGTAAACTAACCGTAACGAACACGTTCATTAATCAATTACTCGTCACGACTAAATAGGTTTCATGCCTCGTAATCAATGACACGAGTAATTTATAAGTTCTTTAGTCGCGACAAGTAGAATATAAGGTTAAAATAGTCGCGACGAGTTAACTGCTAATAAACTACTCGTGTAGTGAATGTAAACCGGGTAAACTAGTCGTCGCGACTAAAGGACTTATAAATTACTCGTGTGCGTTGATTACGAGGCATGAAACTTATTTAGTCGTGACGAGTAAATGATTAGTGAACGTGCTCGCTATGGTTAGTTTAAGGACATGTGGCAACTATTAATTGGTTAAACAAACTACTCGTCACGACTAGTTTATAATACATATTTCTGTAATTTTTTGCAAATTATACCTAAAATTAGAAATTTGTTTTCACAAATACTTATTTTAAGAATTTTCCCTATTTTATTACTATCATCGGGTTTTTAATATAATACCTTGGACACTTTCCAATGACCAGAGAATATAATTCCAGGGTCTTATGGATTTAATTTGTGCACTTAAAAGGCATATCTTTTTTCATGGTTCTAGCGGGTTTGCTTTCTAATTTGGTAACACACTATTAACTAGATATCATTTGTAACAAAATTATTGCTGATATTTTTGTATTTTTGGCAGTGAAAAGGCTTTGATTCAAGAAACTCCAGCTGATATGCAAGCAATGGTTGCAGAAAATATATGCTGAGTTAATTGATGTGGTCGATCTCTATTGCTGCTAATCAACCTCAAGAATTGTTCCTATATCATTGATTAATATTAATGTTGTAAATATATGCTTATTGTTGAACAGGAAGGAAGTTTATACCATTATATATGGAAGTGCATTTAACAACAAGAATTGTTCCCCAATGGTGAACCTATGTGTTGTATTTTGGCTTTTGATCACATTAATATCTTATATTCTACAAAAGAAAATAATACACAACCGGTTTGTATCCTAGGGTAAACTATGTGTTGCATGCAGGTCCATCTATAAGAGAACACTTCCGACAATAAATAAATAAGATCCAACCACATGTACGTGACACATCTACAAAAAGTAAACCTGAATAACTATGTCATGAACTCAACATAGATTTTTTTCAAACCACTCAATCATCATCTTTTATCACATCAAACTAAAACATGGTACAACAATTATTCAACTTGAACCTAGTCCATTATTTCTAACGACACAGAAAAGGGAATAACAAAATACATAAGTGGAGATTCTTGATAAGTTTAAGCATGAGCAGCAGCATAAGCTTCGATCGCCTTGTAGGTTTCCTCGTGTGTTTCTTTCTCTTTCTTAAGAACCTCCTCAGGTAGTTTCTCATCGCCTTTGTAATTATAAGTAACAATTTGTTGAAACACGCTTCCACCGTCTGAAGAAGGCACAACCTTAACATTATAGCTAATTGAGTTTAATATGCCCATCAAGATGTCACCTTCAATGAACGAGTAGCTAAAGCTATAATTGCTCACATCTAACGCATCAACCTTATATTTTCCAGTTGTGAACGGTACGGCTATATAAAGTGGATAAAAAGTAAGAACTATTAGTTTCAAAATATATTAACTATTAATCAAGTATAATTAATAAGAAAAAATATAAATAAATAATTATTGAATTTGTATGAGTGTGATTTCTTACCATCACCAAATGTGAAGGTCTTTATTGTTCCAACATTTCCGTTTCCTTCAACTGTCTCAATAGACTTGAAAACTTCTGGCTTAACCTTAGGTGCAATGTTATCAAAATCACTGAAAGTTTTAAAAATTTTGTCGGCAGGATATTTTGAAGGGATCTCAACTTGAAGAGTAGCGGACGACATGATTGGCTGATTAATTTCAAAGAAAATTTGTGAGGGAAAAAGTAGACGATTGTTGCAATGAAATGTGTATAAACTTTGTGGTATTTATAGACTGATAAGAGTGTAGAACTAAGCCCATCAACTTTGACCTAACCATGCCTCGGATGCAAAAAAGGGTTATTAATATACCTCTTGTGTATAATGCGCTCAAATTGGCTACATTTAACAATTAGTTTTCCGTATTATCTGCTCTAAGTCTATAGTAATTAACAGTTTAAAAACACTTGCACGTGATTAGGTTAGTACACAACATGTCACTTAAATAGTTATTTTCTCATATGAATATATATAGAAAATTTGTTTTTGTTGGTTTCTCCTACTATTAAAATTAAGTTTTTTCTTTTCTCAAAATATTCGATTTCAAAAGCCATCAACTTTGACCAAATATTACATAGAAATATAGAAATATAGACGGATATTTATATAGTTATTTCTTTGGTTTCTGCAGTGTTGAGAAAGTCGGTGCAGTCGAACATTTATTTTTATGGATTAGTTTACAAATTACCATTATCTCATGTTTAAACAGTGATCTATGGTAATATACTTTAGTACAAAATTCAATTTTATCTATTATACTATCAATAATTTACACTTTTAATTCATTAACTTAAGAAAAATATGTAGTTGTAATTAATTTTTTTCTTAAAGATTTGATTAGAGTTTTATGAACAAGACAATCAGGTGACTTATCTCCTACTGTATGTTGATGAGTTGATGATCTCTCCATCATCCTCACAACATTTGATCATACCCAGATACTCTCATGTGAACATTAGTCCTGCCTTACCAAAAGAGTTTGCTATGTCAGACTTGGGCTCATTGCATATTTTCTTGCGCAATACCGCAAACTGAGATAACAACAACATGTTCTGTTCCCAATCTCAGTACGCTAGAGATATTGTACACAGAGTTTTCATAACTTCGTGTACACCGTGCGCTACCCTTATAGACACGCCCTCTTAACTCAATGCCATTACAGGGAAACTAATTCTATTTGATGGCACCTTATTCCAACGCGTTGCTGGCACACTTTCAAATTTAACATTTACTTGTCTTGAATTTCCAATGTTATACATGCTTGCCTCTTCATGTACGCCCCATGCGAGCCGCACATTTGCCCAAATTCTTCATCCTTGAACTCACCATTAGTACAAGCCAGAAACCTCTGATCTTCATTCTCAACAAGTGGTTCTTCTTGCTCGGCTGGTCTTCATTGTACCAGCAGTCCCTTTTTAACATGCCCAAACCTATTACAGAGATAGCATTGATATCGACAGTTACCTATGACTTAATCACGACCCCTTTGTTGTCCCAGATGGATCAAACAATCAGATCAAACGAACATACAAACAAATGAACACAAGATATTGGGGTGATAACCCTCGACTCTTTTCATATAATCAAACGAGTTTCACGTACATAACAAACTTACATGGAGAAGAGACTCATCTTGACTCACAAAATAAACACTAACCTAGACCCCTGTTTATAGATCTACTAAACTTGTTCTCCAAGCCAAACCTAACTTGAAAACCAAGACAATCATATTCTAGAATAATCCATAATATTCTTACCATACTAAACAAGTATTAATATAAAACTTAACACAGCAAACCCCGAACTTTAATCACTCAACAAACAAGATTAATTCTTCATTTACCCCTTTAATCTTGAATTGTTCCTCTTCTCGCTTTTATTCCTTCTTTTCGCTGACCATAACATGCTACACCTATTCTTCAAACTTAGCATTCGTTCCTTTTGTGCTTAACTTTGAAGCCATATTGCTATTTTCTTTCTCAAATCGATTCTTCTCATCAACTCGTTCTTGATCACTACTTTCATGAACTCCAAACAAATCATTTGGAATTGTTCCAAACCGAATATCCTTCACTTTCATAATCGGTTTCACATCATAACTTTATTTCTTTTCATCTTCAAAGTTGTTAGGATTACAACATACCTGAAGCTTGATGTTGTACGTCCTATTCAGATTTCTCTCTTTAAATCTTCATCAACAATCTCTCTTTCTGATCATATAGGCTTAATATCACACTAGCTATTTCAATCTTACATCTAACTGACCGAAGCTAATAAGATTGGTCTTCAACTTAGGCATATAGAAAACATCATAAAACGTTTTCTTTTCACCGATCTTACTTACCACAGTCACATTACCTTTACCTTCAATTTCGATCTCGGGTCCATCACCAAACTTCATTTGACCTGAAACTCGTTCATCTAAGGTGGTAAAAAACTCTTTCTTTCCTGATAATGACTTGCACCACTGTCTCAGTATCACGTTCCTTCATTCTTTTCATCCTCTTCAAACACACCAGGGATAACCCTCTCTTCGTTCAAACTTACTTTCTTTATTGAACAAACTGCCATGAACAAAGAAGGATCATCATCATCTTCCTTCTTTGTCAAATTCACAATTTTTTTTTCTTTGCTCGGCTCTTTACATTCGTTGCATCAAGCACATAGAACTACCACTTCTGGAAGATATAACATTACTGGAGAAGACATAGCAACTTTCAATTAAAACCCCATCAAGTACCCAAGTTCATTTTTTTTCAGTTGATGCTCAAGGCCAGTGGTCAGGGTGAAGCAAGATCTTAGCGATGCTTTCAGCATACTTAAGCCCTGCAAACAAATTGGCATTAATAAAATAAGACACAAATGAAAAACTGTATAGAAGTCAGAATGAAAGTAGTGTTTAGGTGATACCTCTTCCAAGCCAGTGCTAACTTCATATCTCTCGATATCTTCAGGCAGGACTTTAAACTTTTTCAAAATATCAATAGTCGAAAAAGAAGATAATGGGGTTACGGTCAAGTCATCTGTCATCACAAACGTCCCACATTGTTTTAGTAGTTTTCCGTGTACTCTAGGATCATTTGGTTCATCTTTAATCGAACCTGGTGGAATGGCACTCAATGTAAAATTTTGGTGTTTTGAAGGAAACTTCTGCCCAATATGAGGTTTAAGTAACATGTCTTTGATATCTTGTGACTTGAGGTATCTTCCTACACTCATGTTTGAAATTCTTTTGAAAATATTATTCATACAAGTTACAGATGAAACCCCTTTCATTAGTTCACCCACAACTGTTCCTAGAGGAATTGATAAAAACCCGAAAAGAAATTCAACAAAATCTTCTTTAGCATCTGCAAATAAAAGCTTTTCCAGTTGACTTCTGCAAAGATACATCTAAAACCATCTTTGAACTTGCTAGTGTCTCTTTTTCTAATAAATCAAACTTATCAAAGCTAATATCTTGTCCAGAACCAACTGATTCACGTATAGAGTTCTGGACTTCAGAAAAAACTAAACGTGTGAGCGGATGATCAATTGACAGAGCCATCTTCAATAACTGAAGCACCTACAAATATAAAGAAACAAACAACACTAAAAAATCAGAGATAAAAGTTTTAGGTTTTACACATGTTTAATTGATCTGTCAAAAACATACCTCTATACAAATAAAATATACAAATTAAAATATAAAGACAGAGTTATTACTTTAGTAAGCAATATTATTTACCTGGTGAGAAGACAAGTCTAAATTTCTCTCCTCTAGATGGTTAATGTCAGTGACTCCAAAATCTGTGAGCAGTCGAATGCTACTTGCCGAAGTATAAGGTTCCACACAAAGATCGTCAGTGATGACAAAAGTTGCAGTATTAGAAACAAAAACACCACCACCAGCACAGACATATCGGAATACCAGTATTCAGATTTCACACTCATCAACTGGGAACACCAATAACATGTAAGTCTATAACTCTCGTAAGATATGATACTACCACCAAGCTAGGGAAATACCAAAATAGTGGCACCTAACGTTATCACACACGTGATATTGTATGGGCTTGGTGTCATCTATATTAAGTTTAAGATTTCTCCAGTGATCATATGACAGACTTCTGGGGTTAAGAAGCATAAACTTGCAACCATATGTAGCGAAGTAGTACTCAGGAAAATCCTCCAGACTTTGGTACAGATTGTTAAGCTCCCAAGAACCTCAAACTTTTTGTCATCAAGTTTACCCAAGATTCTGGCAATTGTTCCCAGGGGCAATGCGATGAAGCTAAATAGAATGTCAACAAAAGTATGATCAGCTACAGCATATAACACTCTCCTTTTCACTTTGTCTACTATTACTTTTATCGAGATCTTGGCTTCGTTCATCTTCATGTCAGCCATAATTCCAGAACCCCAAGCAAGAAGATCCAGAGAAGTATATCCGTGTGGGATCCTGCCTACTGGCTTTTAATATTCAAATTATGCAATGAAGATTGGTATTTAAATTTGCACACAACCTCTTGGTTTCTAATCCCACATTTAAAGCAAAGACCAAGGAATATTATAAAAGTTGTTAAAATTGTTATAAAAAGAAAAAAAATTGTTGAGGTTTTTCTTTCTTTCTTTTTTTTTTTTGTTTAATAAAACGTAGATTGAATTGGCTGGTTATTTAAAACATATGCTAGTTAAAAGTGATTTGAACTTTTATCAAACACTAACCGTACGTTATCTAACTCTCCAATTTTCACATAGAAATGAATCAAAGAGGCGTGAATAAACGCATCAGTAGAAACCCCAAGCTTGAAATCATGTCTATGAATATGTTTGCCCTCGTTTAATTCTTGGGTTCTTGCACAGGATTTGAAAAGAGACCATACATATGTTTGCCCTCGTGTAAGAATTTGATTGAGTACCAGATAAAAGCATCAAGTTGTAAAACTGTATAGCTGAGAATGGGGATGAGGAGGTTAGTGAGTAACCTCTGATGATTACGTTACATATGAACTGATCGGGTAGTGGTTGTTGTTCAACGGTTTTGATGATTTGAGCGTGAATTGGTTTGAATTGTTGCATTTTGAGAGGTTTTGTGGTGGAATAGTGACAACAACAGAAGATAATCTCATTCCTGGCACTCCACATTATCCAATGAGTTACAACCAAAATAACTTAAACCACCTCACACACCTTATTATACTTAAAATTAACTGGATATGCTAATAACTCTTTTAACTGAGTTAGAAACCGATGAAGTGGGTAACTTTACCCATGCATGAGTGAGACCATGCGCACTTAGCCGCCCAACAATGAATCATTAGGTGCAATGAGGATTCTAGTTTTTTTATCACACAAAACATACTTTACATCTCCAAAGTTTATACATCTATCTGTTGATGCCATCTTTGTAGAGATCATATCCATTAGCAACCACCAAATGAAACAATTCACCTTATCGAAACGCCCTTCAACCACAGAATCCCATCAACGGCTTGACCAATATTATCAATCTCCCACCTATGGTTTTTCAGAAGAAATAAACTAATCTAGTAATCTAACTTCTTTGTAAAGATCTTATTCGTTACTTCAAACGTGAAAGCTCTATTAAGAACGAGAATTTTATAGGTTGTTGGGAGAATGGTAAATGGTGTACGTGTGTGTACCATTCAATATTAAGAAATTCATAAGGTAAAAGCTTCTTTGCAGGGTTTTGGATCATTATTAATGATTTAATAATATTCACACCAGCGTTTTGTGTTTAAATTTTCAACATGTGTTAGTCCTTGTGTCTTTAACTTTTCTTTTATAATTTTTTTTTTAGTAAAATGTTATTTTTGTTCTTGTGATTTGACAAGTAATGTGAATTTAGTCTAAAAAGTTTATTTTCTGTATAGGACAATTCACGTTTCCCAATTTTTGCCAATTACATTCAAATCACTAACCCCATTAAATTGAATCGTTAAGTCATGGGATAAACATGTCTTTTCACTCTTTCTTTATTATGAGTAAAGTGCCAAAATCATCCCTGAAGTTTGGTCAAATTTGCGAATTTCATCAAAAAATATATTTTTTCGCAATTAGACCATCGATGTTTTTCAAGCGTTGTCAATTTTGTCCAAATTGTCAACTCGGTCTAAATTCAACGTGAAATCAAGGGTGTTACTATCCTTTTACATGTTTGTTTGCATTATTATTATATTACACTGAGCTAAACCCTTTATATGACTAAAAAAGAAGAGTAAACAAACGGATACTGATGTATATAAAATATACATCTTTTAAGCATTAAATAATCTCCAAAACTACATATTTTATCATAATACATAGTTCAAATAACTACTTATTACGTTAATTTCTATTTTTAGGTATATTCCAACCTTAAACGAAGAAACAAGTGAGAAATGCTAAGAAAAACAAAGAATCAAAAAAACAGGTTAACGCATCCCCATGTTTCAAGCAGCACACCCTCATGTTTCTCTATGCAAGAAAAGACAAAATCCTGAGAGAAAAAGACAAAATCCGGTGCCAGCTGGACACCGGGCGTGCTTCAGGAAGCACGCCGACGTGGTCACCTTTCAGAAAAGACAAAAAAATATATGGCTGACATAAAAAACACGGGGGCGTGCCCCATGAAGTACGCCGGCGTGATGAGTCATTATGTACGATCTGACATAACAATTAATGCATCTGGTTGGCGCGCCCCAGGAAGCAGGAAGCATGGGGGCATGCCTGACTCTCCATACAACCTATAAATAGTAGTGCATTGTTTCAAATGTGCTTGGACAGGTTTAGGGCGGGTTTTCATTATAAAATACTCACTTTTCACTAGAGTTGAAGTTTTATAAGATAGTTAGAAGGCTTTTAAGGCTATTATCATCATCATCATCTATCACCATTGAAGAAAGAAGTGTTTACATTGTTCTAGTTAATCATGTGTTTGTTATCTTCACTCTCTTTGATGTTCATTATCATGCTCAATATGAGCTAAACCTCCATTTACCATCTAAAATCTATGAAGAAGCTTTGTGCTAATTGATGATTATATTGAATATGTGAGTTAGTTTGTGAAGTACATGGTTATCTTGCAATTATCCTTTGATGAGATATGTTTTGTTATCATAATTCATTATTCAAGATTGATGATTAACACCCATTCATCATTCATTCATGTTTTTGGAAACTAGAAATGGTAAAAAGAATATGTTGATGTTTTATCCAAAACATATATCCTTGTATTGTACTTAGAAATGATGAGATACAAACTATGATCGATTTCTCTAGTTTTGGTATTTGTGAAATAAAATTGTTAACATGATTGATTATGTTATCTTGCTAATTAAAAAAGTTATATGTTAAAGGAATGTGTAATTATAATCTACTTAAATCAACCAATGGGAGGTTGTGTGAATAAATTATAACAACTCGAAGTTGTTAGAATTGGTGGTTGAGAAATCGAAGTAAATCCTAATCTTAATACTTCACTAAAACTACTTGCTTACTTAAATTGACATTTTCGTGGTAGACATGAAGATATGCATTCTACTTTTTTCTTTGTAATAGTGTAATTCACTTAAAAATGATGGGTTATTCTATCATATATTATTAAAGTAAGTTCATCACATATTTATCATTAAGAAAGAATGGAGTAAATTCTTGATTTAAGATTGTAACCTTTAATTATTGATTTTCTCGTTTAAAAACTTATCTCCGTGTCACCTATTTTATACATTTTAATTTAAAAAGAAATAGTTTAAAAACCACATTTAAATTATTATCATCTCCGATTAAATTAAAACAAAGATTTATTATGAGAAACTATTTGTGTCCACGGATCGATTATTGGTTCTTAACAATATTGTCCTACATATATGATATATACACTTGCCTATTTGTGTGTGGTTTAGTTTTAGTAAATATCATTTTTATAAATTTAAAACATGGTCTTGTGTGAATCAACAACAACTCTTAACACCATTAATCACATCACGCGGGCGCGTACACACACACACACCAGATACTAGATTGGATTTAAACATAGGAATGATGAGTTGTTATATATGTCATCGAACAAACACATAATAATAATAATAATAATAATAATAATAATAATAATAATAATAATAATAATAATAATAATAAACATGTAAAAGGAAAGTAACACCCCTGAGTTAACGTTGAATTTAGACCGAGTTAACAATTTGGACGAAATTGGCAACGATTGGAAAAAATCGAGGGTGTAATTGCGAAAAAAATATTTTGGACAAAATTCGCAAATGTGACCAAACCTCAGGGAAGATTTTGACACTTTACTCATATAATAAAGAAAGAGTGAAAAGACATGTCTACCCCGGACTTAACGATTAAATTTAACGGGGTTAGTGATTTGGATGTAGTTGACAAGAACTGGAAAACGTGGATGGTCCATATGCAAAAAATAAACTTTTTGGACTAAATTCGCATTATTTGCCAAATCACAAGGACGAAAATGACACTTTACTCTTGGGGGGGGGGGGAGATGGTGTTTACTTTTATCTCTAGTAAAGATGATAAGACGAGTAGAAAAAAATCATGCTTTTGTTGGTCTGAAATATATGTTTAAAGATTTTCAATTGGACATTGCTTATTTTATCTTTAATTACTGTATGTATTATACGCATTCCTTATGTTAACATCAGTGCCCCACAATTCTTCAAATTAGTGTTTTTTTGTACCAAATGTTGTAATTAATAAACTATTTTTTATATTACGAATAAACACTACATATTATACATAACAGCATACTATGTTTTACCTACACATCCAATAGACATGAGTTTGCATTTTTTTGACATGTGTTCAACATAATACTTCAAATATATTTTTATAAAACAAAATTTTACATCACCCTAATCACTTAGATTCGTCAGCTGCTTGCATTTATGTGTAGGTATGTACACATGGCTGCATGTACGTATGTTGGTATGTTTGTACGTAGGTACGTAGATATGTGTAGGTGTGTATGTAAGTACTTGGTATGTATGTATGCAGATATGTGTAGGAATGTAAGTATGTAGGTATGCATGTACGAACGCATGTATGTATGCACGTTTTTATGTATGTGGTATGTACGTACATACGTATTTATGTATGTACTTTGGTATGTACGTATGTAGGTTTATATGTGTGAAGGTATAATAACAGAGATGAGGTTAAGTATGTACGTACTTAGATTCGTCAGCTGCTTGCATTTATGTGTAGGTATGTACACATGGCTGCATGTACGTATGTTGGTATGTTTGTACGTAGGTACGTAGATATGTGTAGGTGTGTATGTAAGTACTTGGTATGTATGTATGCAGATATGTGTAGGAATGTAAGTATGTAGGTATGCATGTACGAACGCATGTATGTATGCACGTTTTTATGTATGTGGTATGTACGTACATACGTATTTATGTATGTACTTTGGTATGTACGTATGTAGGTTTATATGTGTGAAGATATAATAACAGAGATGAGGTTAAAAATTGATTAAAAGTCCACCACAAAAACAATTACTTATGATGTAGCGCATGGTTGAATGTCTTAAAGATTGAAAATTTTCTTAAGTAAGAGCTCCTCGTTACAAGATAATTGTTGTTACGATTTAATTAATTAAGGCGTAAATGTTGGTAACGGATGGAGAGATTGAAGTCTAATTTAATAATGTCAAAACATTAAATACATTTATACCCTTTTGAATAAAATACATGTTACAATAATGTCTAATTAGTTACTAATATGCCATTTGTATTGTACACCATTGATTAAACACCATCAATGGTTCAGATTTATTTCTCGTACTTCTCACCCTAAAATCATTTCTCGCATGATCCATTCCCTATATATATATATATATGGTAAAGTTAAAATTAAAGAGAGACAAAAAAGAGAAGTGCGATAAGAATTTATAACCACACAAAAAACCTCTTAAAAATAAATTCAAAAAAAATAAAAAAAAATCATAACTAAATATAAATAAAAAAAACAAAAAAAAAATTAAAAAGCTAAAATGTTTCCTGTATCATTCCCATTCAAAAAAAAAGTTGATGAAAAGACACAATGACGAAAATGAAGAAAAAACACAATTATAACTAAAAAAACAAAATAGATCACAAAATATAACACAATGCTGAACAAAATATAACACAAGGTTGATTAATATAACACAATATCAAGAAGAAAAGACACAATGTTAAGGAAAAAAGACACGATCAATGACGAAAATAAACACAAAATATAATAATAATAAAAAAAAGACACAGTGACAAAGACGAGAAAGACGGAGGAAACATTTTTGTGTCTTTTTTTTTGAAAACGAGAAAGGCGGTGGAAACATTTTTTTGTTTTTACTTTTTTCATTTTTTTATTAAATCGTGTTATGATTTTTTTATTAACTTTTTTTATTTTTTTAGGGTTTTTTTGTGTGGCTACAAATCCTTCTCATGCTTCTCATTTTTATACCCCTTTATAGAAACACACACACACACATTTATATAAAGAAATCATGAAAATACATATTCCGAACTATAAGGTTACATGAATGATAAGATCATAGTATATTCGATACACAAAACTTTCAAAGAATTAATAAAATACATTAAATATGCAATGGCCCTCCTTGATCGTATTTTCGCCCTTCCGTAAAATAAGGTTAAAAGCATCCCTCATAGTTGTCGCATGGCATTTGCTAGGGCCTTAACTATTGCTTTATGTAAGGTGGCATCTATGCCAGAGTCTGTTGAGGCATAGATTAGAATTTTGATATTACCGCATTGCATAGTACAGGTTTTCAGGCCTTCTAGCCGACAAGAACGTAAGTCAGGGAATAGGAAGTCCTTGCAATGCATGTCTATTCAATGGGCCTTGGTAGCTTGGGGGATGAAAGTGGAAGTATTGAACTAATCTTGTCGCTCTTTAACCAACCAACGGATATGAGCCCGTGGCCTGATGAGGCCTCCTTTAAGGGTAATTATCTAGGGAGGGCCTCAATGTTAAGCAGTGCATTCGGAAAGTTGCATATGGGCACTTCACAGCTACGGCTAAAGTTTTCTACTCTTCGGGTGTTGCTCCTCTTAGCGATGCTACTATGAAAGCATTTCTAGATAAGCATCCCATGTTTCCCCCATCTACCTTGCCTAGAGCCTTACTCTTGGAAACCATTTTGATTGTGAACGTCGAAAGTGTTCTTGGGTGTATTAAATCTTTCCCCAAAGGGACTTCTTGTGGGAGAGATGGCCTGAGATCCCAACATATCATCGATACCCTAGGTGGGGAAGGATCAACGATTGTTGTGGGGTTGATTAAGGCTATTACGGACGTGGTTAATTTATGGTTGGGGGAGATGCCTCGGTGCTTTGGCAGAGTTTGTGGCTTCTGCCCCTTTAACCCCGCTGGTTAAGCTCAACAATGGGGTTAGGCCCATTGCCATAGGCGCGATTTGGAGAAGGCTTGTATCTAAGGCAGCTATGAGGGGTGTTGGGAAAGAGATGGAAAACTACCTTGGTGATTTTCAAACCGGGGTGGGGTCCCGAGCGAAGCGGAGGCGGTGCTTCATAACGCAAATAGGTTTCTAAATATGTTCCATTATGATGGGTCACTAGCCTTGCTTGTAGTCGATTATTCTAATGCCTTCAATCTGGTGGATAGGACGACCCTCCTGCAGAAGGTTTGTGCCAGATGCCCATATATTTCCCTATGAGTTAATTTTCTATACATGCACCCGACTAGGTTATATGTAGGGAACGACTGTATTTCATCAACTACTGGTGTTCAGCATGGGGATCCTTTGGGACCCCTCCTTTTTGCGTTAGCTTTGCACACCCTCATTCATCGGGTACGAGATTGTTGCAAGCTACTTTTTAATGCATGGTACTTAGATGATGGCATGATTATAGGAGATGCCATTGAAGTGTCTAAAGCCTTAGATATTATTAAGTCTGAGGGGGCCATGTTTGGGGCTTGAGCTCAATATAAAAAAAACTGAAGTTTTTTTGGTCGTCTTGTAATGGAGTGAAGACAAAAATAGGTTTATTTCCTAGCGGGATTGGGAGGCCGAAGCTGGGTGTGAAACTTCTTGGGGGTGCGGTTAGTCGGGACTCCGGTTTTATCAGTAGCTTAGCCATTAATAGAGTTTCAAACACAGTGGACCTAATGAGATGTCTTACTCGTCTGTGTGACCCTCAATGTGAGCTCCTCTTATTTCGCTCATGTATGGGGGTTGCTAAATTGTTATTCGGTCTCCGAACATGCCAGCCTATGTTTGTTAAGGATGACGTCTTTGTTTTTGACAACGGGCTCCAAGAGGCGATCGAGGATATTGGGGTATGTGGGGGTCCATTTTTTGAAGATTTTCAATGGAGACTAGCCTCTCTACCAATCCGTTTTGGTGGCTTAGGTTTATATTCAGCTGAGGATATTTCCACATATGCTTTCGCAGCATTCAGGGCACAATCTTGGAAGTTACGGGAAAACATTTTGCGGGATTGTGGCATTGATGGGTTGGATTCAGATTATGGGTATGCGTTGGATTGTTTGCATAGTTCCCTTCCCGATCTTGATCTTGGCAGGTTTGTTAATAAGGACACCGCCCCCTAAAGCCCAACATGCTTTGGCGAGTGCCCTTTATAGTAAAATCGTCAAAAGTTTGGGAGAGAAGTTTAACTTATCCACTCGCTAGAGAGCGGTGTTAAATTGCCTTTAGGCTCCCCATGCTCAAGATTTCTTGACTATCATCCCCATCGATGGGTTAGAGCATAACATGTCAGCAGTGGAGTATCGGGCCATTCTTAGATATCGTTTAATGATCCCACTATTCCCAGATGATGAGCTATGCCCGGTTTGCCATAAATTTTGCTTGGATAATTTTGGTGAACGTGCCGTTCATTTCAAGGAGCTTCGGGGGTTTAAGTATAGACATGATTTAGTCAAAGATATCTTTTGTGATGTGTTAAAATGAGCGGGGATCTCGGCAATAAAAGAAGCTCCTGCGAATTTCCAGTCGGATACACTTGAAGGGAGGTCTACTCTTCGGCCAGCAGACGTTCTTGTGTTTGGATGGGCAGGGGAAGCACGCTTGTATATACCTTACTGGAGTATCCCCCTTGTCGGGCTTAAGGATACTGGGTTTGTTATTAGACAGACTGTGTTGAAGGCGGAATCAGGAAATATTGCCAAGCATGAGAAAGCATGTGCCGAGAATTAACACGTATTCATTCCTTTTCCTTTGATATATTTGGATCCCTTGCCCCCTAAGCTATTATGTTTCTGAAAAGAGTTCAACGGGTCGTGTACAGTAACTTATCGATGCCAATGAACTATAATTTTGTTTTTAGTAGGATCGGGTTTGTCATTTAAAAGGGGGTGACGGCAGCTTGTTGCCCGCTTACTCACCTCTTTCTATTGTAATTTGATCCTTTTGTGTTAAAAAAATCATACGCAATAAAAAAATTCAGTTTAAAAAAAAATAAAACCTATCTTGAAATTTGTAATATTGCCGGTTACGTAATTAACTATGATTTTTAATTTTCTAATCTGTGTAATTTTAATTAATTTAATTAGACAAATTGGATTACAAATAATGAACAAAAATAATATTAAATGGCACAAACATGGGCCAATTAAATAGGTGTCACTCGACAAATTATGTTTTTATTTATTATTATAAGGATATAGTTGTCCAAAGAATTTATTAAATTTGAGGTTTGAGTGTTTGACTTAAGAGGATTCAAACTCAAATATCCAAACAGACTAGAAATACATCCAACAAGTAACTTGGCCGCCTCCTTAAAGCCCGTCATTGTTAACAAATGATATGAGTATAGCAAAAGTTCCTTATCAATAGAGAGCCACTTCCGAAAATAAGTTTGATTCAATCACATTCAACATACCAAAAGTAAAATTGAAGAAGTTATATGTTGATCAAGAAAATAATTAACTCATAAACTCAGTACAGATTATTTTAAAATCACTCAATCATCATTTTTCTCACATCAAACCAAAACATGGTACAACAATCATACAACTTGAACCTTGTCCATTATTTCAAAACACACTGAAAAGTGAAAAGCGACATACTTAGGTTGAGATCTTTGATAAGTTTAAGCATGAGCAGCAGCGTAAGCCTCGATCGCCTTGTAGGTTTCCTCGTGTGTTTCTTTCTCTTTCTTAAGAAGCTCCTCAGGTAGTTTCTCATCGCCTTTGTAATTATAAGTAACAGTTTGTGTAAACACGCTTCCTCAATCTGAAGAAGGCACAACCTTAACAGTATAGCTAATAGAGTTTAATATGCCCATCAAGATGTCACCCTCAACGAACGAGTAGCTAAAGCTGTGATTGTTTATATCTAACGCATCAACCTTATATTTTCCGGTTGTGAACGGTACGGCTATAATGGATAAAAAGTAAGAACTATTAGTTTCAAAATATATTAACTTTTAAGTACAATTCATGGGAAAAAAAATATAAATAAATAATTATTGATTTTGGATGAGTGTGATTTCTTACCATCACCAAATGTGAAGATCTTTACTGTTCCAACATCTCCGTTTCCTTCAACTGGCGATGTTATCAAAATCACTCAAAGTTTTAAAAATCTTGTCGGCAGGAAACTGAGAAGGGATCTCAACCTGGACAATAGCAGACGACATGATCAGTTAATTTCTAAGAAAATTTGTGAGGGGAAAATAGATGATGTTGTTGTTGCAATGAAATGTGCATAATCTTGATGGTATTTATAGGCTAATTCGATGAAGAACTAAGCCCATCGACTTTGACCTAGCCATTCTAGTGCGTATAATGCGCTCAAATTGTCTACATTTAACAATTACTTTCTTGATTATAATAGTTAAAAACATTTGCAGGCGATCAAGTTTCTACACATCATGCTACTAAAATAATACTTTTGTAATATTTTAATTAGTCTCTCGTACTAAAAAATTCATAAATTTTGTTTTTCAAAATTATTCGTTTTCAACAGCCATCAACCTTACATATAAATTAGGATGGGTATTTCATATTTATATAGTTTGTTTTTTGTTTCTGTAGTGTCATGTGTTGACAAAGTCGGTGGAATCGAGCATTTTTTAACAGTCGAATATTAATTATACTACATATATAAATATTATTTTCTCGTAATTATATACACATAAAAAGTACAAATAACCATGATCTCACATTTAAAAAATGATCTTAAAACATATATGTTTCTTAAAAAAGATTAATAGAGATTAGTCAGGTGAGACTAAAATTGGTAGAATTTTGAATATGTCACAGATAAGAAAGATAATTAACCTTATACTGAAGTTACAAATGTTGGTCCAGCCATACGAGAAAAAAGAAAAACATATTTAACTCTAATTTAAATTAAAATATAATATTATATGTGAGAATAGCTAATATGATGGTCAGTGGTGAATTCAGTGTTATATCAGGGCAGCGTAGACACCCACTCAAATATCTAGTTTATGTTATAAACTTCTAATATATAAGCACAACGACCTATGTGTTCTTCATTTTTATTCAATGCCCCAACTCCAATCTTTTCAACTTTTCAAAGCTAAATTTTATTTTATTTTTTTAAATAGCAATTAAGCCCATATTGCTTAATTGTCAAATCACATCATAAATTGAAATTTTAGAATGTGCAAGTTATACAGGAGTGAGAGATGAAAAGGTTTTCACATCTGATCAGGTATATGTCGTTCAGATTTTTTGTGATTTTGGTTTCTTGTTTTTATTTTGAAATACGAGATACGCACATCAATTGCTTATATTTTTTTTATTTTGATTTCTGATGGTTTTGTTTTGATTTGATGGTTTACGTGTTTTTTGAAATTCAAAAGGCATGGGATTTTTGTTATCATTTTAGGAACGATGATTTGGGTTCTAGGTTTCTAAAGCATTCTAGCTAATTACGCACATCAATTGCTTATATAATTGCTATAACAATTAGACCAAAATATAAAGTTATTCAGAAATAATGATTAATTATTTTATAATATTTAAATGAAGGAAAAAAAAACACTTGTATGTGTTATGAATGAGACTATAATTGACCGTTTTCAAAAGATAAAATCACGTGAATGTCAATTATAATATGTATTTTGTTTATTATGTTTAATGAGATTTGTTGTTTTATTTAATATAACTTTGTTACCTGCCCTATTTGGTTTCACCTGGTCCATCTTGGGTTGACCCGTTTTAGTTTGACCAGATCCATTCTACGTTAACCTTTTTTGGCATCCACTGACTAAAATCTATGGATCCGTCACTGATGATGGTAGCGGGATGGCTGGGATTAGTCTTCTCGAAATTAAATATTCTGTTATTTGCATGATGTGAGGAACGGGACGAAGACATGGTTTTGGCTAGATAATTGGCTTGGCCCGGTTCCGCTTTGTATTCGGTTCCCTAAGCTTTTTTCCTTAGAAAAGCATAAGTACTGTGTTGTGGCAAATAGGTTGTTTATGATTGAAAATTGGGTTTGTGGGCAGTGGTGTTGGTCACGGCAATTATATGGTAGGGAGGAAATTGAGGAATTTTTCGGTCTATTGCAAATGTGCCAAGGGGTTATAATTAAATCAGGAGAGGATAGGGTGGTTTGGAGGTGCCATGGGGAGGGTGACTTTTCGGTCAGAAGTCTAAAGAGAAGCTGATCGAGTGTGAATATACCACCCCTGATTTTATTAATATTTCGGTTAGTGCCTAAGAAGGTCAACTTGGTTGCGTGGTATGCAGAACTGGGTTGCTTGCCAACCTTTGACGAGCTAAGAAAAAGAAATATTTCGGTTAGATCAAATATGTGTTTGATATGCGGGGAAGTTGAGGAATCGGTAGAACATGTCTTTATTTCGTGTGATCTAGCACAAGCCATGTGGAGTGTGATTTCTCAATAGTGTAAGATGCCTACTTTCTTTTTGTTTAGCATTCGCGACTTGTTAGAGCTCCATAAATTTTCCATGTTTCCTAGAAAGAAAGCAAAAATTTTTCAAGCGGTTTGTTTGATAGCGACTTAGTGCTTGTGGAAAAAAAGAAACAAACTTGTTCATAGTGGGGTACCGGTTTCAATTTCGAGCTTGATTGAGGAAATAAAGGTGTTGGGGTTCTTATGGGTTAAGAATAGGGGAAATTTAAAGGGGCTTACTTGGGAGGATTGGTGGTCTTGTTTTTATGTTTGTATTGGTGGTCTAGCATTTTGCTAGTTTTTAAATAAAATTTTTGTTGATCGTCAAAAAAAAAAAGGGGTGGGTGTGACTAGTGTCATAAATGGATTAAGGTAAAAATGGTATAAGCTGGCCCTTTAAAATATAATAATATACTAGCTTTTATCTCCTGTATTATGGGGGTTGTTTTATATTTTTCGTTTCTAATATTTATATAAATTTTTGAATTTTAAGTTTATTTATTGTAAATAAGTTAATAATATACTAAAGGTTTGATAATGAAAAATGAGATGCTATATCCCGTTTAAAAGCTATCTGAGTTTGATAAGACCCATGACCTGTTTAGTTTTTTTTTACTATAAAATTGTTCCTTACCTATAAATAATATCCCTTTTTTTAAAAAAAAAAAATCAGATATTAATGTTTAGTATATCCCTATTTTATAGGATTTCCACATCAAATATTGGTGAGGTTGATTTTAATTTAATAAGATGTTATAACCCGTTTGAGGGCTATCTGGGTTTGGTGAGACCCATACTCGTAAATTCGGGACAAATGCATGAGAAGCCTCAATTTACAAATAAAACAATCTGTTGGCTTGAGAAATAGTAGAGAGCAACCAAAGAGCTTTTACAGCTTTCGCTTATATATATTTAAGATATATATATATATATATATGGAAAATGGTTAAATAAAAATAAATAATTTACTAAGAATGGTAACAACATAAAATTTAAAGTTATGAATCTATGTAACCGAGTTTTTTACAAACTGTAGTTAGAAAAAATATTTACCAAATATGGATACTTTGAAAAATAATTCCCAAAATGGGTCTTTTCTAATTTAATGTTTAAAAACAATTAAAAAAACTCAACCAACTCCTTCATCTTCTTCGATGGTTACCCTAATTCACATGCCACCCTAATTCAAAATTGACGTTAAAAACTCGATTATGAATTTCGGTAGTTCACGCAACGTCACCGCAAACCTCGATTCTGATTTTGGCCGTTTAGGCGGTTATAATGGCGGTTCACGGCGGCGACAAGTTTGTGTTCTTCCGGCTGTTCACTGCTGCGCCACTGCGAACGTCGATTTCGAATCCGGCGGTCAGGTGGATTTCAATGACGGTTCACGGCGGCGCATGTTCCTGTTCTTCCGGCTGTTCACGACCACGTCAATGCAAGTTGTGGGATTCACAAAAATATTTGATTGTATTCATATTTGGTTTTAATTAATTTGAATGTTTGATTATCAAATGTCTTCATATGAAACAATTTGTTGGGTGTTAATTAAAAAGTCTTTGCCAACTAATTATTATTTCAAGTGTGGGTATTTCTTAATTTCAATTGTTAGGGTTATTGTTGGAGAAGATGAAGGATGTAACATTTGTTTTTTTTTTCGTTTTCGTTGTACCGACCCGTACTATAATTCGGATCTTAATTTATTAATAAAACTGTTCTTCAAGTTCGTGTATTGTTAAATAATTGTTGCAACAGCTGCGCATCTGCCCGTTTAAACTCAGTCAGCAGCTGCAGTAGTTCGTTTCATCTAGTTTAACCCGATTTTTAGCTTGTTTATCATCCAAACTCTATCCTAAACATGTTATAATTCAAAGTCAAGGTTCTAGATTGTCACTAAGTGAAATCCTATCTCAAAACAATGATATAAATCCCGGATTTATCAAGGATTATCTTCAATTTGTGATAATTTTATCATTTATTCAAGTTTAAAGTGGGTTTATCTCCAAATTCGTGATAAACACGAGTTATAATCCGACCCCTGTAAATACAATGGCTATAGATCGTTTATAACTTGCATCTCAACTCACAAATCTCCTTCTCTCTCACGAATTCAAGTTATTTTAAGTATTTTTCAAAGTTGACTTTCAAAGTCAAACATGTCTCGGTTTAATTAATCAAGTTCTACTTCTAATTTCCGGGTAAGTTTGTATTTTTATGAATTGTTATGAACCTTAGAATGAAAGCCCTCAATCAATTTAATAAGAATTGAGTGATTTCATGTTCAATTTAATCAATCTCAATCTAGGGTTTATGTTTGAAACTAATTTTGGCCTTTTCAATTACACTAAAAATTGACCCGAATTAGCTTCAGACTTTTCAATATTTTATGTTTATAATTAAGTTTTGGACGTGTTGGATCCGAATTCGACCTCACAACGATATTCGGACCGACTACGAACCGAACACTTGTTTAAAGTTCGTTTTCTTTAATTTTAAGTTTATAGTCAGATTTTATTAATAATTTTGGTTTGTTTTGGTTTTGTTTTAACTTTGGAATATTTTCCTATTTTTTAGGAAATCATCAAGTTCGGTTTGGTCAGCTCGCTTAAGTCGGTTTATTCCATATTCTTATTTCCTTTCACTTGCCAATTTGTAAGGTGAGTAAATCACTTCCCCTATTTTAATTTTTATGTTTTGGGGACAACATGTATCTTATAAGTCGCAAGTTATTATTTTCACATCCTCAAATTACAATTCTAATGTATGTGTTTACGTGTATTGTTCAATTATTTGTTAACATGTAAAGTGCTTAATTGTTTATATGTTTTATTGTTGGTAGCCTCATCCTCATCCTCATTAGTAAGATCTTACGCCATCTTAGTAGCTTGACCTAGTTTCATGATGAACAAATTTTTATATGTTATTGTTACAAATTAATTATTGTGATTACGCATCCGCATGAGAATTGATTTTATTTATTATATATATTAAATTGTGTGTTTGCTCACCAACCTTGTGTTAATAAAAATATTTTCATACATGTTGCAGGTTATCATCTGTAAATACGTTAAAGAGCATCGGATCTAGTCGCAATACCGATACGTAAACTCGTGTTCAACAATACGTTAATGGAGATCAATAAATTAAGTCTCGGAGAGATTCCGGCAGCATAACATTACAATGGATAAATATGGCACAGATCTATATGCAAGTCTACTATGGAAGGCCTATTTATAGGCATGCGTCATTCGTTAGAACTTTAGTAACAAATGAGGCCTCTCATTCATTAACTGGACTAACGAATGAGGTCTTTCCATAGCCCATTCCCTAAACATGCTTAGCAAATGGATATACATTAACGAATGAGCCTCCATTCATTACACTGTAGTAACGAATGGGCTCCTAACTTAACGGATGAGCCTAATCTTTAACGAATGAGGCCTCATCCGCTAAACATACTTAGCGAATGAGCATTTTATACATTAAGTATAAAGACTAAACTACCCCTAACCTATTCGAACAGCTGCGGACACCAAATCTGTGCACTTACATCATCTTAGATAGTTGAAGATAAGTAAGTAGTTGGATACCTTTAGGTTATCAAGAAAATAAACATTTATTTAAATTTGTTTTGGATAATATTTTGTTTCGAATTCTGTGATGTACTTGGATTATTTAAAATTAAATAATTAGTTATTCTCACTATATTAATGTTAGTGTCTTGTGAGCTACTGTGCAATCGGTTGCTTCCCGGAATTTCCGACGTAGGTTGGGGTGTGACAAAGGAGTTGGTTGAGTTTTTTTTTTATTGTTTTTAAACATTAAATTAGAAAACACCCATTTTGGGAATTATTTTTCAAAGTACCCCTATTTGTTAAATATTTTTTTCTAATTACACCTACTTTGTAAAAAAACTTGATATAATTTGTTTACCTAAGAGCATTGCCAACCCATTCCCTACCCTATATCTATATATATCATATAATTACAATACAAATTACTGTTTTTTCTTTCTTCTGTTTAATTAAATAATACTTTTTATACTTTTATCATTATTTTTTCTCTTTCTTCCACTCACATCCACTTTTCAAAACTATTAAAAAATTATAGGGTATGAATAGTGAATCATCAAATTTAACTGTCCCATATAACACTTTTTTCTCTCATCTACTCATAACCACTCATAACCATACCACATAATTTACAAATCCTCCTCACATATTTTAAGAGAATAGGCTGAGAATGCTTCAAATCTACCAATAAATGCTTAAGTTAATAAATGTGTTTAGTAGTCTCTTAATGATTATATTAAGATGTTACCTCTAAATCGGTTAAAGGTAGTAGGTGTATGATTCACTATAAAGAAACTCACTAATTATTTATAGAGCTTCTCAATGAGTAAGTTTCAGAAACATGTTATAAGATTCAGAGGCAATCTCTTAGTCGATCAAGCCTCTTAATAATTCAATACTAGTTTGCCAAACAAGCTCTGGCTTATTTCTTTTAACACTATGAGTCTATGATATAAATTTTTATCTCACAATCACACAATCATAACACATTTTTGCTGTGAGTTTTTTCTTTTTTTGATATAATTTAATAATTTAAAGAAAATCTTAATCGGAAGTCATTAATTCCCATTATTTCAAGGTATCACAGCACTTCAAAGTTGAGAATCCAAAAGGTCGTTTACAAATTTCAAGGTATCACAACACTAGCTTCCAAAGTTACTTGAGAATTAAATTACCATTAGATACCGCCTTAAAATAAAAGCCTTTTGGCTACCTCACAAGAAGTTTAAATACCAACCTTACATGTATCAATTAATTGCATACTTTCACCATATACAAAAAATAATAATCTCATATACACAGATAAAGTGCTTTCATCTTTGTTCTACAAGTATGGCTGACCCAATGGCAAAGGAAACTCAAATCTCAATCAAAGTGTTTGTAGACAAAGTGAAAAAGAGAGTGGTGTATGCTGAAGCTGACCACACTTTTGTTGACATTCTATTTAGCTTCATGACACTGCCCTTAGGAACAATTGTTAGACTCTTGGGGAAACTTGATGACAGTAAGTCCAATCCCCTCGGGAGCTTGAACAAATTGTATCAAAGTCTGAAAGATTTTCCTGAGTGTTACCTATCGACCGAAGAATGAAAATATATGCTTCTTAACCCTAGAAGTATCTCATATGATCTCTGCAGAAATCTCAAACTGAAAATAGACGACACAGATCTCATTAGCTACTTCATATGTGGGCATTGCATGGCTAGGAGTAGCACATATAGCTGTTACTTTAGCATATGTAATAAAGCTAAATGCACAAGGTGTGGGGAGTTAATGAATTGCTCCCGTCCTACTGCATCAAATGTTTGTGTTGGTGGTGGTGTGTTTGTTTCTGATCTGGCAACTTTTATCGTCACCGATGATTTTTCGGTGATGCCTTATAGTACAGCAGGTATCTTTGGTTTATTCACAGATTGTGGAATCACCGACAGGAATCATTTGGAGGAGAAAAAATTAGAAATGGGTTCAAAACAGGT
The DNA here is from genome assembly GCF_021521415.1 of Bidens hawaiensis. Taxonomy (NCBI): domain Eukaryota; kingdom Viridiplantae; phylum Streptophyta; class Magnoliopsida; order Asterales; family Asteraceae; genus Bidens; species Bidens hawaiensis. The sequence goes on along the minus strand of NW_027504004.1, from coordinate 5,903 downwards.
AACACTATTAATGCTTATGGCAGTTAGCATTTGCGATTATAACATATTAAAGTTCAGGTGTGTAAGAGTTGAGAACTCTTAATTTCATATAGTTTTCAGCCCAACCTTAATACCTTATTGAATTGACTAATAAGGTTCATGTGTGAATTTCTTTTGATAATGGTGAATCACCAATGCATGTGTTATAGGGTATTATTTGCCCATTTGTGATTAAAAAAAAGACTAGTATGTGTAACTATACATATATATATGTCTTGCGTGTGGAGTGGGATCTTTTATATGGTGTTTAGGCTGCAAAGCTGGCTTAAACAATCAATCAAATCCTGTAAAGTGCCCACCAGTAGCAATGCTTATAGTAGGGCCCGGGAAGTGTGAGATGTAGACCAACCATACCTGTTTCCCATATATTAAAGAGGTTGCTTCTATTGAGACCTTCGGCTGTAAGCCGAAGTTCGCTTAATGTGCGAAGCAGTAAACTGATATTTTAAACTTAAAGCTAATCTTGTTAATCTTTTTGCAAAATTGTCATCATGTGTTTTTTTATTTCTTTATATGATGCAAACTTAACTCTATTTGTATTTTAATCGAAGCCTATTTGTATACAACCCTTACACAGACACTAAGAGACATGCAATTAAAAGCCTAGTGGCTTTATTTCTTATTCACAACTGTTGCAAATATAATGTGTTGACTTTAACCTAGAAGTTTTGCTTAACTTTGAATTTCAGATGCTTTATCTTCTGAAGTTGGCGTTATCTTTAGATTCTCCACTGACACATTTCATTTATCACCAAAACAATCCTTTCCAAGATGAGCATTTTCAATTTGGTTCGACTTTTGATCCGTTTGCTATCATGACAAAAGAGACATCTGCAGGTCCAAAGATTTTTTTCGATGTGACTTTGCAGAAGTCAACTGGAAAGCTTTTATTTGCAGAAACGAAGGAAGATTTTGTTGACTTTCTTTTTGGTATTTTATCAGTTCCTTTAGGAACGCAGTCAGGACATTAATGAGGGGAGCTTCTTCTATTAGTTGTATGGACAATCTATTCAAAAGCATTTCAAATATGAGTGTTTGCAGTTACCTCAAGTCATATGATATCAAGAATATGCTAATTAAACCCATTTTGGGCAGAAGTATTCTTCATGTAACCAACTTTTTCCTATAACAGGCACCCTTGCAACACTAAAAGTGAGCGGTTACACTTATGATCTCAAAGATCCGAGGTTAAATGGAAAACTAATACGTCCGTCTGGTTTGTTTTTTGTGACTGATGATTTTATCATATCTCCATCATCATCACATTTGGCCATGAATACTCTTGAGAAGTTTAAGGTTCCATTTCCTTATATCGAGAGACATTTTATTAGCTTTGGCTTGGAAGAGGTATCACATTCTAAAGCCTAGGGTTTTGTTCAAGTTAACTTGCTTATGTTGTTTCGTTGTGTGTCTTTTTGTAGTAACACTATTTTGTACTTGCAGGGTTTAAGAATGCTGAAAGCCTCGCTACGATCTAAGTCGTTTTTGAGTAGTATTCTCAAGCATCTGCTGAAAGATTAAACTCCCAAAGTTTATTTGTTTACGTTAATGCTTTTCTTGTTTACCAAGTACTGACGTTGTGGCTATATGAAAACTGGCTGTTAAATGTACTTGACGTATTTTGTGTTTATATTGGTATATGCAAGTGTTTGCTCTCAACTCAATTTCTTCAAATTTTGTTTTAGTCTTAATGTTTTTATTATGAAAATTTTTGAAAATGGGGACTTTTAAGTATTTTTTAAGAGAAGAAGGGTCACTCTTTATAGCTGAGTTCTGGAATTCTGATATTTTCTTTTTGTTAACGATAATTCAAATCATCATGCAAGTGAATATGACTCATGGGAGCATGAAATGGAGCTAGTACAGAGCCAATGAGTGAAGTAGCTTTTGAATTCAAATAAGAAAAAGTTTGTTAATTGATTTGTTCTTATTTGCTAGTTTGATAGTCTGTTTATCAATTAATCGAATTTCAAGTATCTTAAATATTCGAATTCGAATAGAAGTATTTGTTTTTTTAAAGCTAGATTCAAGTTTGATTCGAGTTCGAATTAGATTTGAAAAATTCATCTTGAATTTGAATTCACATCAAAATTGAAAGTACTTGATTCGATCGAATTCCTCTTAAATACATTGAATTAAAAAAAACACATTATTTTAATTTTATTTGAACATAATTCATAATTGCTTATTCAAACCTGGTAAAAGGTCTGCGTTGGAACCCTTCTCGACTGGGTGATGAGGTGCTCCTAACAATACTTGCAAGAATGGAGATCTCTAAAGAGTTATTATTACCGAGGTATTATATCATGTGCATATCTTGAATGAATGATACATAATCTCCATTTCCTTTATATAGAGGAAAAGGATTGTACAATATCCAAAGGACATATCCTTGTTATGCATTTCCTATGGTCTCTCTTCCTTTCTTTTGGTCTAATCACACCTCAACCTTTTGCCCCCTAGATCACGCTTCTTGTCTTGGGACAACATGCTTTGGGCCACCAACGGATCAGATGAACAAGAGACATCTTTCACTCCTAAATCTCCTTCCGTCAAAGTTTTCCTTCTAGAATTATCTTCATGTTGGGCCTTATTTGTTGGGCTTCCGTCTACCTTTCATTTTGATGGATCAGAGCCTATCTGTAAAGCCCAATTCAAAGGTAGGCTCTTTAGTCTGCTTCCAATGAATGGTAAAAACTTGTGACCAAAGTCATATTGACCCAATCATTGCACCATACCTTAAGTTAATTTGCATGCCCAAGAAGAAAATGAGAGGATCTGGGGGAGTTACAACTTACAAGTGACCATTCTTAGTTTTCGAACCATCTGGCCAAAATATTAGATGCCATTATCATTGAAGCTAATTACCAAAAGGATCTAAGTTACACTATAAATTCTAGCTTTTCATTAATTTAACTAAAATACACATTCATTCATAAAATTTGTTCACTTCCAAGATCAAATCGTTGTGATATGAGAACTATGAGAACAACTCTGCATATTGACTACCAAAGCAAATCACCATTGAAGAACTAATCATCATCATCATCATCGTACTCAGTATATCCCACCAATAGCAATGCTATGGTAGGGTCTGAGGAGGGTAAGATGTAGACAGCCTTACCTCTATCCCATAGGGATAGAGAGGCTGCTTCCGGTGAGACCCCCGGCTCGATAGTAGTTTTGCATCAAGCCTTGGACATAAGGCACATAGCACTCAATCATCGGGACACCGGCTGATCGGTGCATGTGCCCTTGTCTTTCGGCTATCAACGCCACCACATGATGCCTGATTAACCTTCCGCTTCTTTTAACGTTATTTTCACGAGATTAGTAAAATAACGTCAAAATTAGTGCAATTTTACTTTTGCCCACCCGAGGGTTCACACATATATACATTATATGCGCGCACCGCAAGCAGGGCGGTCCATTGAAGAACTAATAAGAAGATAAAGTAGTCATTGGGAATGAGCAGGAAAAAAAATGGAAAAAAAAATTAAAATAAAAGGATAAACTTGTAAAAATACCTTCCACATGCGATACACGGTGAACTTAACGAGAAGCACCAATTAGATTTGTATTTTGATGATATTATTTATATTTGTATGTTATAAAATATTAAATTATCTTTTGAGATTTTTATTATCATTAAACTTATCTATTTTAGATATTTCAAACACAAATATTAAAATAATAACTAATGAATATACTTGATACGTTTGAAAAAATATATTTGAAAACCTGAGTATGTATTTTATAAGAAACAAACGAGCATACCTGATTCCTGATGTCCGACAGTAATTGAGACAACTATGTGAAATGATTTTATAATCAAGTATGAGACCGGAGACTATCAATACGTCCGATACCGAATTTATTATTATTATTAGGGGTGTGCAAACGGGCCAGACTTGTGAGACTTGACCTGTAACCGGACCCCACCCGACCCGACTCGTTTAGTGGTATTCTATGGACCCGGGGCCCAACCCTATTGTAAAAAACCACATTTAATTAGTTCGGGTCTCGCGATTCTTACCTGGTTTATGTAAAGAGAAAAATGTCATACCCACGAGGACCCGACCCCAAACGTTTAATGGTTTATGACCCGTAAACGAACCCTATTATAAACTCTGGTTGAGTCCCAAATAAACTCAGATCCAAACCAAACTTAACTATGACAACTTTAAAAAAAAAACCCCTCCTCCATTTTACCCTTCTGTTTCCCATCCCAATCTCTCACATGAACCTAATCTCAATTAGAGGTGGGCAAATAAACTAGTTAAACCGAAATGACCCGAAAACTGAATCGAAACCGAACCTGTTTGAAACCGATTATGTAGAAACCGGTTTGGAACTGTAGGTTCGGAACCGGTTTGTAATTTTCTCCCCCAAAACCGGTTAACCGAACCGAAACCGATCAAAACCCGAACCGAAACCGATCAAAACCCAAACTAAAACCGTGTAACATTGTAAGAAACCAGTTTCAACTAAAATCGGAACCGATTATAAACCAGTTTAACTTTTGTTAATCAAACCGAACCGATTTCAACCTAAATCAGTTTTGAGTTTTAAACCGGTTTGTGCACCTTCGGTCTCAAACACAAACCCATTTCGATCCAACACTCTTATCACTCCTCAAACCAAAGCCCATGATCCCAAAATCAATTTTCAATCTTTTTTCTTCTTGAAAAGTTAAACCTGAATTCAGCAAATGGGAATAGAGAGTACATCAGAAAGAGATTATAGTAACATGGACACACAAGTTTTCTTGAATGTGTATGATCTTACACCGGCTAATTCTTATAGTATATGGTTCGGGTTTGGTATCTTTCATTCGGGTATTCAAGGTTAGAAAGATTCCAGCTTTGGTTTAATTTTGTTGTTGATAATCTTTGGAATTGTTGAAATTAGTTTAGGGGTTTTGTAATGGACTGATTTGGGTTCTTGAGCTTTAAAAAGATGGGTTCTTTGTGAAGTTTAATTGGTTCTCTGACTGTGAAAGGACAATAATTTGGGACTTTTAGTTGGTGGTTATTATCTTTTATATATATATAATATATATATATATATATATATATATATATATATATATATATTTGTAATGTGTGCGTCTGTTGATATGGTTTTTTTAGAGTGGTTTAATTCTTTAGTTTAATGTTTTATGAGGGGTTCTTTAGGTTTAGTTCAACTGATGTAGTTTCAGAAGCGATCATGACTCAAGAGACTCATGATAATCAAAGACGATCATGACTTGATGCTTCATGGAGTTCTTTCAAAATTTCAAATTTTTACAACCACAATGATCTGTGGTTTCTTTTGTTTCATATTTGATATATTGGTTTTGTAGAATGATTTAATAACTTTAATTGGGTTTAGTTTAAATTTCATGGTTTCAAGGTTTTTGACCTCTAGAAGATATGCTCTGGGTGTGGTTAACAGTTGATCATGATTCATGACTTTAATGATGTATAGGGGTTTTAGTAGGAATTTGAAGATTTTTTCATTGGGATTATATTATAAATACTTGATTTTTTAATGTAATAACAGATAGATAAATGATTTGTGACAAAAGAAGTTTGTTTTGTGAAATGAGAATTTGAATATCTCATATTCTGTCAAGATACCAGGGCAAATAATAGTTTTATTATACCCTTGGATAATTTATTTTGTTGATGTGGTATGGAACTAATGTGAGAAATTTTTATCCGAAGACTAAAAAGTGGCGTTTTATTCTCTTTGCTATAGAAAATGCACTTTAATTTAATGAACCATTTTACCATTTGACCAATGAAAATGATCTAACAGACGGGCTTTTATTGCAGTGTACGGTATGGAATACGGGTTTGGAGCGCACGATTTCAATT
>NW_027504003.1:0-31803 GCF_021521415.1 Bidens hawaiensis | reverse complement strand
AATCCATGCTAACTATTACGTCAATACTTCTTTGCTTTACTGGTCGTAGGTCAATAAGGAAAGGTTAATCGTTCAGAATAATAAGACAATTCCGTACAATTTAGTTAACCGTTAGGGATTTATCGTTAGCGATTCTACAGTATAGGGTTCTATAGTTTCACTAATCGGTATCTTTCCAATGATAGGAGGTTAACGGGAACTAACTTCTATCGACGACCGTAAAAATTATCACTGAAGTCTATTGATTTAAAACTACCACATACTTAACACCACCTTTGGATCATGACGTGCTTTATTCAAATTACTCACAAAAGCACGGCTCTTGCTTGATCAGAGGTTGATGCTTGTCATGAGGTTCGTCTTCCAACGACACCTTGGTTCAACTTTGGGCAATTTCTTTTGAAACGTTCTGTACTGCCACATTCATAGCAAGTACAACTGTTTAGCATAATTTGGTTTCTTTGGATGGATTGTTATTGAAGTTGTTGGGTTCGGAGTGGTGGTATACGAATGGGTTGGGGTTGCCGGTTCACATGGTTTCAATTGGTTCTACAATTGGGGTATTACGCCAATCTTTACCACACCTGTGGCCTACTATCACTCGACATTCTTCTTCCTACCGATAACCATATTTTCCACATTTAGGGAAGGACCCTTCATGCGGTTCATGTTTTCAAACCAGAACTAGTTTTAGTATAATTCTGGGTTGTAGGACATGCCTACTTATTCACAAGTCTATCTTGCACTATACCTTTATCATTTCTCCTCTTTAATACTCGACGTCTCTCCTAACGTCCTTCCAGTCCGCTTCCCATAGAGTCAAATATATCAATGCTGACTGGTGACACAACCCTTCAAAGGTTATATATTTTACAGGATTGACTATACTCCTTATCGCTGGAGTTAGTCCCCAATATTGCGCTCACTTCGCTTAGTTTCAGGAGTAATTAGCCATGTTACCAGACATGACAATTCCTTCAAACGATTAGCATTTTCTAAGTGATCAACATACAACATTTCTATCTTCCATAGTTCAGTTTCCAACCTCTGAACTTAATTACTCGAATAAAAGTGCTCTAGCACAAGAATTTTAAATTCCGACCACATCATCTGAGCAAAAATTTTCTATCTATTATTTTGTACCATCGTGTTCCATCACGATACAACATAATCTACCAACATATCTGTAGCATACTTCACTACACAATGTTCTAGACTCTTACCAATATCCTTAACCATTTCGATCTTTTCTATCCACTCGCTAATCTATTCCTCCCTTTACCATCAGCAAACTATTAATACTCCCCTTAACACAACCGATAAACATATCCTTCATACCGGATCTAATTCATTACGACTACTATTCATGTTTAGTATATAACTAATACTTGTAGTCATAATAGCATGCGGTGGGACATTATCACTCTTAGTAATACCACTAAGAATTGAAATATTCATAATCATGTGATTGCTCGCTCTATAATTCTGCGATCACATTTGCATCAACACTAGCAGTGATCTGTGATACTACATTCGGTATCATCATCTGCTATCTTTGAGCAATCAACTGAATCATATCAATCTCCATCATTGGAGTTACTCTTTTTATGTCATTCTGCCGTACTCATCCCGTACGCAGTAATCAATACTAATCTCACCGTATAACTCGTTACCAGTTCAATCATAACAGCAGGTACACATACACACCAAATATTATCATACATATTATACATACCAGTATCTAGTATATATGTCCCACAAGTTATAACATATGGACTTAACCTGACGTCGGTTAACTTTTAAATACGCTTCATAACCCTTGTCACCAACTGACATAGAGATCTTCTCAACAAGATCAATGTTTAATATGCTTGATTTCAATATCCTCCTGCATGTCAGCATAACCGATACATGCTCACCGTGAGCACCAAACGATTACATACCACGAGTTATAATATCCGTGTTTATTCGTATATCCGGCATACACAGTATACCTCCTACGAACGAACAACCAACTATGCTATAATGATTCCAACACTTCTTTGTGTATAGGTAATCATTCTATTCGAGCATACATGGGTGTAAACATCTAACGGATGTAAGGATAACATAGGGAGTTGCCAGGTTCAAGGTAATTGCGCAACATGGGTTGCCTTCAAATATTATTAATTACTATTATGGGAAATTCTACACTTGCTCAGTCAATATCCTCAGGCGTTCTAGGTTCGTTGAAATCGGTAATTCTCGATCTGGAGGTGGTATGTCTCATATGTTTGAGAGTGAGAAATACATATATATACTTCTATATATTATTTTTATCTGCTGATTAATTATCAAATTTATTATTATCATTATTTATTTATTTATTTACCTTAATGGAATAAGAATGGGTTCAGGTACGGATCCGTCCGTACGTGAGGTTGACGGTTCGGGTGAACATCCGGGGTTATTAGGATATACGGTACCGGTGTTGGTAGGGTAAGGGATTCATCAATTTTGGTTGGGAGTGACGGTTACTAGATATTTCTGGTTAATGTCAAACGGTAGATCTAACTTGGTACTATCATAATTATGACCCGATAAGTCAGACTCATCATCAACCGATGCTCTTAGAAATTTCAGCATCCTCGGTACTTTTATTATTTCATCCCCCGGTTCCTTATCCGGGTCCCATTTCTCAATACATGTACCCACAAGATATGCACATATATATATATACACATTAGCACACATAAATAATATTATATACTTTACACATATGTTGCCATTTTTACCTATTAATGTACCCCCGTGACTTCCCCTGAATTCCCTCGTGCGGACAAGTCTGTTATTATGTTCCGGACCATAACAACTCACTTGTCCATCCAAGTTCATCCAGACCACGTCACTATAATTATTAGTTGATATTCAGATCCTATAATACTTGAGCTACTGGTTATATTTTAGGTATCTTTTAAAGACATCCTAATTCTTTTATAACCAATGGCTCTGATACCAAGTTCTGTAACACCCCGCAACCGCAGCGGAAACGTAAACGGGATGCGACAGACACCTCTGATATCAACCACATTGTTTATAAAGAAAACTGAATGCATTAATATACTTCAAAATTACATTATCTCGTATTTCATTACCGTCTAGGTGATACACACATCATCCATACGATACATAACTCTATTTGTTATAATGTATCCTAACATCCTGCACGCAAATCTTACACACATCAAGCACTTAGCACGTAAGCAATCATTTCATCTTAATTGTACCTGAAAAGCATGTGAGAAAACGGGTCAACTACGAATAGTTGGTGAGTTTCACAATTTTAGTAAACCATGATAAATCCATATCATAATATAATACTATCTGGGGACACTGTTAACCCAGTACTGTACTCACTCCGGGGGCAATGTTAACCCGGAAACACTTCTAGGAACCCCTGGGGACACTGTTAACCCAGTACTGTACTCCCTTCGGGGGCAATGTTAACCCGGAAACACTTCCAAAGACATCTGGGGACACTGTTAACCCAGTCCTGTGCTCACTCCGTACGATTCCCGTACAATCAAATATTTATAAACACACGCAAGTCCATGCGTTCAGTATGTACTTAAACATTTAAATAGAAACATGCTTCCGCCCCGGGAAAATATTTGAAAACAATTCAGAAAAAGGGGCTCGTGAAACTCACCTTAGCACATGCAAGCAGGTAACAACAATCATTATCAGTTAACACGTCCAATCTGTAATATGATCCCTACGATCGTTACTATACACTCATTATTAATATAACTTTAACCAAGTTAACCGGTACATCTGGGGGCACTGTTAACCCAGCACTGTACCTGTTCTGGGGGCACGGTTAACCCAGAAACACTTCTCCGGACTCAGATTGTGATGTCGTTTAGAGTTCCATGGTCACAACTACTATTAGTTGTTTTTCTCGTTTTGCGTGCCTAGCACGGTTATCCGTTTTTATGTTTCAAAAATGAGTTTGGTCACACACGACCCGAAAATAGTCGTTGACTGATAATTTAATTAAAGATGTGAAATTATAGCTCGGTTTAGACGTCCCGATTGGCCGCGGGACCCGTTTCCGTCTTTGACGTACCGGAAACTGTTTAAAATAGGTTAAAATTACTCAAATCATCCGAATTATTTTCGGATGATTTATTTTTACTTGTCTAACTCATTTATATGAAAATAGCTCATTTTTAGGGTTTTTATACACCAGTCAGCTCGCTTAAGCGAACTTCACCGGTTTACGCGTTTTAACTTTAAAAGTTTGATAATTAGCACGATTAATTATCCGTTTACTCTCGGATCTTGAAATTTTGTACAAATCACTTTTTAACAGTGGGGAATTTTATAAAAATATTTCCAGAATTAATTCTTATATTTAAAATTTATTTATCTATTTTTAAACACCATTTAAACACTAAATATGTCGTAAATACCAAACGATCTTAGAAAAATCCCGAATTTTTCTTGGATGTCCCCTGCCATCCACATAGTCCCCTGTAATTTTTCCAGAACCAAAATCTTCTTTTACATCCCCTTTTTACCAAAACCGAGCTAGAAATCCCTAGAACTCGTTTAACCGAAAAGCCTACTTAGACTTCTCCAACGGACCTCAAATTTTGTGTGTGGCTTATACATGATATTAAAAGCTTATCTACAATTTTCCAGAATTTTTCATGATATTTAACTATTTTTCACTATTTTTGGCCAAAACCGAGCATTAAATTCACCAAATATTCATCCTTTATCCAAACATTACCAAAAATTCACAGATCTCTTATTTTCATGTGTAGAACATCTCTGTAAAATTTCATGATCTAACTCTAAATGACCAACAATCTGTCCAAAAATACATACACCGACATAAACCGAATATACCTTTCGTTTTCCGCCACTACAAGCTACAAACTCGTCTTTCCGCCTTATCTACCACTAAATACAGAGCCTACAAACAACATACCATAATACCAAGCAAGTCACACTCACGATCAAGCCATTTCTTTCATGGTTACGGTTATGATACAAAAACAAAGATTTAAACCGTAAAAATTCGTTCTTGGTTCGTTTAACCCCTTTCGTGGACCAAGATCCCTTGTATAACCCGTATACATCACTTGATCATGCAAGAATCGGTTTTCATCTTTGAAACCTCATTTTCTTGCAAACAAACTCAAGAAAGGATGATGAACACGAATATAACTCGATCTTTACCTCGTTGTTGTTGCTAAAAATCTCGGTTTTTGGATGAAATTGTTGAGAGGATTGAAAGATCTTGGAGATTTTTGATGAAAAAAAGAAATGAAAGCAATGGGGATATCCCCATTTTCGATCGGTTAAGGGGAGAGGTGGGGTGGGACCCACTTCTCCATTCTTGGCCACTCATTTGGATTCTCGAAATCCGGATAATGTTTTGGATAATCTGGTTCAGTTCGTTTTTCGGTTAAATGCCTAATTTGGCTTAAAACGAGGCTAAAACGGTCGTTTTTTTTGGTTTAAAAATGAAATTTATATTAAACCAATTTAAGAACTTTAAAAACTTAAACCATGACATTTATTAACTTAAAACATCATATCATTAATTATTGCGCATCTTTTTCGGCTTGATCGATCGTCTCTTGCTCGGTTTGGTATTAAAGGTTTCGTTTAACGTACCGACATACATTAAATCGGAATTCTTTTTCTGTGCCGTACTTTACTTATCCCGAAGCATTAATGCTTCGTAACATCACTAAATATTATAGATATCGTCTATAATTGAACCCTAGATTCGTTCGGGTTTCAATAACTATCGATCGATTGATCGCATATTCAATACGATGAATTATATATTCACGTACAATGCATACAGTGAACCCTGTATTCTCGTATAATTACTATGGTAATTCATGTATCCGACATTAAATATGACGTAACTATTATCTACCGGTTAGGGTATACCGGGTTTCGTCGGAATCGTTACAGGTATACCCGAAACCCGATGGTTATGGGTCAGGTATGGGATTGGGATTTAATTTTTTTTCATGGGTATGGGTTGGGTATGAGATTAGATGATACTTGACCTAATTACCCGAAAATGCATACCTGTTTACCCAAACCATATACCCGAATTGTAAACCCGAAAAATTCTTTGTATTTGTAGGTTTTGAAGTATACGGTTTAGATCAAATACAAATGAAATTAACGTACTAAACGTGAGAATCAGGTAGAGTATTATATATACAAGTAGAGTAATTATGTAATTACATCATAGAGTAATTACATGATTACACTATGATGTAATTACATAATTACTCTACTTGTATATATAATTCCTCTACCCGATTCTCACGTTTAGCAAGTTAATTTCATTTGTACGTTAACTTTCCCTGTGAAGTATATATATAAGAAACTATATAAAAATTATAATGATATTATTTATTTATTGTAACGTTTAAATGTATTGAGTGTATTATATTTTTATTTGTAGTAATTGTTGTATGAATAAAAGGTATAAAAGAAGTATAATGATAAAAGAAATATACTTGAAAATCCCAACGGGTATACCCGATATCTGATACCCGACGGGTAATGGGCAGTGTAAGGGACACGATTTTACAAACGGGTATGGACATGGGATAACAAATACCAGCCCGAACCCGGCCCGTTGCCATCCCTAGACTCGTATTAGTGTGAACAGTATGCGACTACAATTAAAAAAATAATGATATTTCGATCACGTTTAGGGATTCCGCACCTTCAAGTTAATTCAAGATATCGATCTACGTCTTGTTCACGACGGGAACACGTTTCTTCATTACAAGTGCGTAGAATTAAAAGTCTTTACTCCCCTTTGAAGAGTGATTTCATATGTTCGGTCGCAAAGATCCTGTAGAAATAGCTCTACAGCTTTAGCTGTAAATCAAGTAAAAATATAATTCTGTATGAAATATTAATCTTTTTGGCTGCATATTAAAGGTTTTTCATTAGAAGTTTCTTATTCTATATTTCTATTTGGAAAATTCTTTTAAAGAAAAGAGTAGACAAGGAAAGAAAATATCCCTCTCAGCTTATGACACCTAAATGGTAGAAAAATGCTGATAAAACCCTTATTTATCTTGCCCCAAGGTTAATTTACTTCGCCGAAAGGGAGCAAAATAGGTTGAACCCTTATTGTTATTATTATTCGTTTTTATTTATTATTGTTCTTTTTTTGTGGTGAAGTGTATCACTATATTGTGGTTTGAACTAATTGTATGTATAGATAATGAAGTATATGTGTTACGTAGTAGTTAGTTACTTACATACTAGAAGCGAGACAACCATAGTAATCTTGCCGACATCCTTATCAGCTTTCTTTCTTTTTGATTCGAACCTGTTTTATGTAAACAATACAAGACACTAAGACACCCAACTTTTTGACTGTTTGACATACCAATCGGGAATCAATAATGAAACGACGCAAGGCTAGTCCAATCATGATCTACTCTAGGTGAATGGTTCAAATATGTAAGGCCCCTGTCCCGGTGCCCTACTTTAGTTTCGGATTTACTCTTAAACACAGTTCTTATAAATCAGAGTTAATTAAAACTTTTCATAGAAGCGTTAACTTCAATTATTCGTTACAAAACATTCAATCTTTTCTTTAAAACCATAACATAAAATATCACATTTAAAACATCATTTCTTCTATCTTCAGATGACAGTCATTCAATCCATGCCATGTGCCATCCTCACGCTAGCTTCTTAGTCTGCTCACATACGTGCATACTAAAAGTCAGCTACGCTGAGTGAGTTCTAGTTAATCAAGCAACTTACCATACAACCATTACATGCAATTATTTACATGTCCGAAGACACATAGTCCACTATCATTCATACATACATATATATATATATATATATATATATATATATATAACAATTATATCTTTAAGCTATCCCCTGACGATACATGTAATATCCGAGGATCATTCACGCATCGTCAAACATTCATTCATAAATAAATCATGTAAGGCATACACTTACCGCTTAAGGTATGTGTATTAACTAATTACATCGAGTATGCACACAGCCCCGAAAACATAACAAGAAAATGGGGCTAGAATTTCACCTTAGTGCGGTTATGTTCACCGTTAATGGTAATCCCTTTCTTTAGTTGTGCACGACTAACTGTATATTAATTACACGTATCAATTAACTACCACTTCTCATATCGTATTTCTAGTTTAACTATAACCCTCAACGAACGGGGGTCAGGGGGCAGCGGGGTTCTAGGGGCGGCAGCCCCTAGCAGGGTCCAAGGGGCATAGCCCCTGGCTGGGGTAGAGCTTTATTTTATTTGCTAACTCATAAAGTTTGAGGGCTTCTTTGTAATTATATCATTCATGTCAAAGTCCGGGGACCTTTCTGTCATTCCTTCAATGTGTAGTTCGTTATCTAGCTTTTCTAATTCTTTATTCAGTTCTTTAACGAATGGGGGCTCATAACGAATTGACCTGCATAACGAATTGACCTTTTATAACGATTTGGTCTTTATAACGAACTGGGCTCTTTATAACGAATTGATGTTTTATAACGAATGAACCTTTTAACGAATGAGGGTCCATTCGTTATCTCTCTGTAACGAATTGTTTAGCTAATTCGTTATCTTTCCTTAAAGAATTTGCATAACGAATTAAGTCTTATTCGTTATCTTCCCTTAACGAATTGGCATAACGAAGTAAGGCTTATTCGTTATCCTTTCGTTAACGAATTACAGTTAATTCGTTAGTTTTCCATAACGAATTAGGGTTAGGGTTCTGAAATTATTTTCAACCTCGTACACGTTTTTCCGACGCCGTCATCGCCGAAAAACCGGGATCTCGCCGGAAAAGCGATATCTCAGTCGTTTTCCACTGTTTCACCGTTTTTCGTTCCGTTTGATCCAGATCTGTGGCTAGGGTGACCCCTAAGCTCATCTTTTGATCGGTTTATACCCGATTCCATCCGGATCTCGTGAATTTAACGGTTTAAGGTGTTGGCTCGTCGTTTTGCGACTAGATCTAGCGGGTATGGGTCCATACAATATCATACTATCATTACCTTGGGTCGGAAATCAATTCTTCTTCTTGGTTTCGGCTAGAGAAAGAGAGAAATATGGGAGGGAGCTTAAGTGTGTGTTTTGGATGGTGTATGGAATATGTGAAAATGAATGGACTAATAAGTGATTACGGTTTATATATTATGGGTCATGGGTTTAATCCCATGGTTTTTTCTTTCTTCCTTTTTAATTCAAGTCCATTACCCAAATCTATTTAACCCAACACACACACACACACACACACACACACACAGTTCTAACCGAGATTTGGAAAACTACGAGATAATTTGTCGGTTTTTATAAAATACCGATTAATTAATATATTTATAATATTTGTAATATAATTAAATTGATTAAATATATTAATATAATGTTTAAATGGATTAAACCCAAATATACACAAAAATACGGGCTGGGGATGTTCGAACCTGCGCCCCCAGCGTCCCAACATTTTAGGCACAATGCCACCAGCCAACTGAGCTGGTGGCTAACTCAAGTTATGACTGGAAACGATTATATATAAACACACAGCTGTAAACCCAAATTATTATATAAACCCTAGATAATCAAATCTGTCAATCCAATGATTGATGGCTCAATTTACCATAGGTTAATGTTTGGTGAATCAAAACGAACATGTTACTGTATCAGATTACCTTAAACGATGAACATACGAGGGTTAATTGATGAATATCATGGCTGGCTAGACTAAATGAAACACACGATCAAAACAACAACAATTATGAAATTAAGGATGGGGTTCTTGTGGCGATAATATATGGAGTGTTTTTGCAAGTTTAATTGTAACAAGATGTACGTTCTAATGTATAACACGATTGAATTTATTGTCGGCAGAGTTATAATGGTATAATGAATCAAATTGATCGATTTAACTAAATTAGGATGTCGGTTTCGATGATTTTAGAATGCATAATACATAAACTGATTCAATTTCTATAAAAACTACGAGAATTAAGGTCCAAGACTTCGTTTTGTATAAACGGGTATGCAATACGGGTAGAGGGTTTGGGTTTGGATACATGTTACATATCATATGGCTTATGAATGTGAAATTTGCACTCTGGTCCTTGAAGATTGAAGATGGAAGCATATTGAGTTAATAGTTTTAGTTTGGGTAATGTTTGTCATATACCGAAAGTTATAATTATATAATGTGTAAATAATTAAGAATGAAGTTATAACAATAACTTAAACTCGATATGTGCGGTATTTTATTGATAAAGTATCCAGAACATAAAACGGGTCGGGTAACGTGTAAGGCCCCGTTCCCGGTGCCCTACTTTCACGTTGGATTTACTCATAAAAACAGTTCTAAATATTAGAGTGAATTAAAACTTTCACGGAATAATAATAAAAGTAAACCATTCGTTACAAACATTCTCAACTTGTCTTTTAAAACATAACATAAAATATAGTATCAAAACATCATGAGAAACCTTCAGATGCCAGCCTCTTCAGTCCTACCATGTGTCCCCCTCAAGCCAGCTATCTTAGTCTATTAAAGTCAGCTATACTGAGTAAGTTCTAGTTAAACAGGCAACATACAATACATTCACATACTTATATATATATGTATCCGAAGACACATATTACATACTTATTCTGTTACCTTTCTTTCATTCGTACATACATACTTTATTTCCTTCATACTTTCATTCTTTCTTGTTATAGCTTATACATACGCAATTACCTCTACGTTTAAAGAGCGTTTCGCCCCATAACCTTCGCATATATTATTAGGGTCTGCAAACCCCATAACCTTCACATATATTATAGGGTATGCAACCCTATAACCTTTGCATATATTATCAGGGTATGCAGCCTTGTAACATTCTCATATATTATTAGGGTATGCAACCCTGTTACATTTGCATATATTATTAGGGTATGCAACCCTTTAAACATATCTCCATACAACCATACATTATCTTCTTTATATTTTGATTTATGTACTTTCTCACATACACTTAATCTTTTCCATAACTTTCATATATCATTCATACATCACTCGTGAACAATAACATATCACACTATTACCTGGCGGTACATGCAATATCCGAAGATCGTTCACGTACCGTCAAGCATTCATTCATACATAAAATCATAGAAGGCATACACTTACCACTTACGGTAAGTGTATTAACTAATCACATTGAGTATGCACATACCCCCGAAAATGTAACAAGGAAATGGGGCTAGAAACTCACCTGAACTTGGTTCCTCTCAGAGTTGATGGTAACTCCTTTTTTTAAGCGGGCACGACTAACTGTATAACGATTACACGTATCACTCAACTGTCCCTATCCATATCGTATTTCTAGTTTAATGTAATCCCTTAACGAACGGGGTCCGGGGGCAGCGCCCCTGACAGCGGTTCTAGGGGCTGCCGCCCCTAGCGGGGTACAAGGTGTAGAGCCCCTGGCTGGGGTTAAGCTGCTAGGTCAGCTTGGAAAAAATTTATTTTCATTAACTGTTCTTAACCAAATTTCCATTAGAATTCTTTAATAATATTTTATTGTTAACTCATTAACCCTTTAAGGTATCTTTCATCAACTGATAAAGTCCAAGGGTTTTTAGGTAATTAAATCATTTTATTCTATGTCCAGGGACTTTTCTGTCATTCTTTCAAAATCTTATTCGTTAACAGTACCATAACGAATGGACTCATTCGTTTGGTCTGGCTAACAAATGATCTCTATAACGAATGAGGTTCATTTGTTTCTCACTTAATGAATGGCCTTAACGAATGACCATAACGAATGAACCTAACGAATAAAGGCTCATTCGTTAGTTTTCCGTAATGAATTGCTTAACGAAGGAAGTTCATTCGTTATTCTTTCTTAACGAATTGGCATAGCGAGTGAGCCTAACGAATGTGGGCTCATTCGTTAATTCTCCGTAACGAATTGCTTAACGAAGGATGCTCATTCGTTATTCTTTTTTAACGAATTGGCATAGCGAATGAGCCTCTCGAATGAGGGCTCATTCGTTAATTCTTCATAACGAATTGCTTAACAAATTCGTTACACGTGCCTAGGGTTAGGTCAGAGAATGTCGGAACATTCTCTGATATTCTCCTTAAATTCCGCGCCGCCTTTCCGGAGCCGCCGTGCCAAAAAACCGGGCGGTGGCCGGAAAAACGTGTTTCACACTGTTTTTCACCGTTTTTCGCCTTAATCGATCGGATCCAAGCTATGGTGAGCCCTAAGCTCGTATTTTGATCGGCTTATACCCTATTTCATCAGAATACCGTGACTTTAACGGTTGAGGGTGTTGGTTCATCATTTCGTGACTAGATCTAGTGGGTTTGGATCCATTTAAGGTCATAATATCATCACCTTGGATCGATGCTCGGTTTCCTCTTGGGTTCGGCTAGAGAAAGAGAGAGCTTAAGTGTGTGTTTTAGATGGTGTATGGAATAAGTGGAAATGGATGGGTTAATGGATAATTATGGTTTATATACTATGGGTCATGGGCTTAAGCCCATGGTCTTTCTTCCTTCCTTATTAGTCTACGTCCATTGCCCACGTTTATTTAACCCAACGCAAGCCCAACTTATAATAACTAATATTCTTATTTTATTAACCGAAACAGGAAACGGGATGTTACAAGTCTACCTTCCTTAAAGAGGTTTCGTCCCCGAAACCTAACTATTACTTAAACAATCCCAGGTAAAACTTACGCATTTCTTCTTCAATTTCCCAAGTGGCATCTGATCCTTTATGGTGCTTCCGTATCACCTTCACCAAAGGGATAAATTTATGACGAAGCTGCTTTTCCTTGCGGTCAGCGATCTCTACATGCCGTTCAATGTAGTTTAACCGTTTATCAACCTCGATGTCTACTAATGGCACAGAGATGTGTCATCAGCTAGACATTTTCTCAGGTGAGAAACATGGAAAGTAGAATGAATTCCTTCCAACTCTTCGGGTAAATCTAGCTTGTAAGCCACTTCGCCCACACGATCAGCAATCTTAAACGGTCCATTGTACCTTGGACTTAGCTTTCCTCTCTTCCTAAAACGAATAATTCATTTCCAAGGCAAGACCTTGAGCATCACATTGTCAACAACGTTAAACTCGATTGGTCGTCGCCACTTATTAGCATACGATTTATGACGGTCTTGAGCAGCTTTCATTGTTGCCTTGATCTGATCAAACCTTGAAGAGGTTTCTTGCACAACCTCTAGACTTTCAATCTCTTTCTGACCAATCTCTCCTCAACATACAAGAGTTCTACAACGTCTACCATACAACATGTCAAACTGTGGCATACCAATACTCGAATGGTAGCCGTTGTTATAAGAGAATTCTACAAGATGCAAATGATCATCCCAACTTCCTCCATAGTTTAACACACAAGCACGTAACATATCCTCAAGGGTTTGGATAGTCCTTTCAGACTGCCCATCTGTTTGAGGATGATACGCCGTAATGATGTTCAGTCTTGTTCCCATAGCTTCTGATGTGTGAAAATTATACACATTATTTAAATCATTTATCCTCGATTTAATACACTTTTCATAACAAATCCATTGAGTTTGATATTAAATTATTTTAAACATAGATTTGTAGGTTCGAATGACGAATTGGTCCAAATAAATAAGAAATAACAACCAAAAGGACACAATTCAAAAACAGAACAAAACCGGGAATGAAGTAACAAGGTCCGAAATGGGAATGAAGCAACTTGGTCCGAAGGAAAACTAATTAACAACCAATAGAAAGAACGAAGCCAGAAGAAATGAAAATCAAAAGCAAAGACAAGACTTGAAGATAAAAAGAATAACAAGACACTGGCAAAACTTATGGGCTGTAACGATTTAAAGACTAAAGTCCAGCTGAAACTTATGACCCATAAATATTTCCAGCATTAGTTGACACTTATGGGTTGTAAAAACCCTTACAACCCATAAAGAACCGTCGGTCATTATTGTAACACAAAAGTCGTCGTCGGTGCAACCAATATCCAGAAAATCCGGAATAGATAATATCAAGACATTAAAAAATAAAACTTACATAAAGCAACCTTACGACCCATAAAGACTGTCTGTAGGAAACATGATCCTAAAAATCTGGAGTTGAAGATAAGATAAGATAAAAAGTTACTCTTATGGGTCATAAGGATACTGTTGAAAACATTACGACCCATAAGGGTTCCAGATTTTCAGCTATAAATAGCAGCCCGAGTTTCAGCCAAAGACACACCATTTCTCACATCTCTTCTCTCTAATTAGCTAAATAAACTCCATAGGAGTGCCAAGGAGGTTCCAAGAGTCTCAAGGAGGTTCAAACCACTTCCTGGGAGTTCCGAAGGTCTTCACGATCACCCAACGAGTAGTATGTCTTTACTTTGTAAGTTTCTTTGGTTATGTCAATTGCTATGTTAGGCTAATAATCTATTAGTTTCGACATTAATGAACCTGATCAACTTATTAATAGATTAATGACGTTCTTCAAAGTTAAAATATGAAATATGATTTTAATCTTGATAACTAAGGAACAAATAACGGTTTTGCGTTTGTCTATGAATTCAATCTCGTTATAGAAATTATACAATGTGATTTAGTATTCCGAACGGTGTGAACACTAAATGATAATTATACTTTCATCACATGCAACTCGCACGTTAAGATCCGAACGGTGTGAGCTTAGGGTAGCGAGTTGGCTCTAACTAACGAACTGCGCTTAGTTAGAAATAGATGAAGGGAACGTCCGAACAACGTGACGTTTAGTATTGATACAAATCTTTTTATAATAAAAATCGTTGCACCATAATTATTCATGATCGCAACTCGAATCAGAAGTATGAAATACCCCTTGTGTTGGAACTATCTTTAATAGTTGTTTATTCTAAGTTTGTTATTTTATCTCTTAGTTATATGTTAAACATTTGTACTACTACTATTTAGTTAATTCTTATATAATTTATAATTTGCACAAAACCCCCCAGTTACGAATACTAGTTCTAAATCGTTCTCGGTTATAAAACTGTTAAAACGCATTCCATGTGGACACGAACCTTACTTCCACTCATACTACCCCTAATAGTGTATAACTCAGTAAGTTCACATTTATAAATTTATTTGCTGGAGATGACGACACCCAACAGCTTCATGGAACTTCTTCCAGAATCTCGAAGTAAAGCGAGTATCTTTATCAGACACGATCGACAACGGCACACCATGCTTGGTCACAACCCCTTTTATGAACAAATTTGCTAAGGTTTCTGACGAGATAGCCTCTCGTATAGGCAGAAGTGAGCACTCTTAGTCAAACGGTCCACTATCACCCAAATGGTATCATGATGCTTAGCTGTACGCGGTAGCTTAGTTATGAAATCCATGGTGATGTTTTTCCATTTCCATTCTGGTATCTCTAAAGGCTGCATCTTTCCATAGGGTTTCTGGTGCTCTGCCTTGACTTGAAATCAAATTAAGCACTTACTTACATAATCTACTACATCATTCTTCATACTCGGCCACCAGTAATCTCTCTTAAGATCTTGATACATCTTGGTGGATCCCGGATGAATCGAGTATCTTGACTTATGAGCTTCATCTAGGATTCAACCTCTAAGATCTCCATGGCGTGGAATTCACATACGATCAAAACTAGTCTTCACACCATGAGTGTTATCTACCAGCTCGTCTTGATGTCTGAAGATTCTTTCCTTTTTCATTAGCCCTTCATTTCCAAGCACCTCAGACTGCGCCTTGATGATCTCTCCGAAGAGATCTGAGTTAATGATAAACTTATAAGACTTCACGGTTGCAATGACTTCTTTATTCTTAAGGCTTAGCGCATCGGCAACCACATTAGATTTTCCAGGGTAGTATTTGATATCACAATCGTAATCCCTTATCAACTCTAACCATCTCCTCTGTCTCATGTTCAACTCTTTCTGCTCGAAGAAGTATTTCAAACTTTTATGATCCGTATAAATAGTACACTTATTACTATACAGATAATGTCTCCATATCTTGTGAGAATGCATTACTGCTGCTAGTTCTAAGTCATACATTGGGTAGGTTCTCTCGTGAACCTTCAACTGTCTGGACGCATAAGCTATCACATTTTCTCGTTGCATTAACACGCAACCTAACCCACGATGTGAGGCATCGATACAAACAACTAAATCCTCATCACCATCAGGTAGAGCAAGGACTGGAGCTTGTGTGAGTCTCTTCTTCATTTCCTTAAAAATCTTCTTCCTGAAACTTACCCCAAGCGAACACTACAGACTTCCGGGTCATTCCAGTCAATGGTGTGGCTATCTTGGAGAAGCCTTTGATGAATCTCCTATAATAGCCCGCCAACCCTAAGAAGCTGCATATATCAGTTGGGTTATGCGGAGTCTTCCAATTTGTTATCGCCTCAATCTTAGCTGGGTCCACCATAATCCCTTCACGATTGATTACGTGACCTAAAACTGCACTTCACGCAACCAGAATGCGCATTTCGAAAACATAGTATACAACTTCTCTTCCTTCAAAATCGCCAACACTTCTTTTAGATGGTCAACAAGGTCAGACTCGCTCTTTGAATAAATTAGTATATCATCAATGAAAACGATAACTGACTTATCCACCATCGACCACATACCCTATTCATCATATCCATAAATGTTGCGGGAGCATTGGTTAGACCGAACGACATCACGAGGAACTCGTAGTGTCCACATCTTTTCCTCGTAGTGTCCACATCTTTCACTTCTTTCGTCTCGGCCGTAGCTTTGACAACATACGCCCGGTAGGCACCGCACCCTCGCCCTCGCTTTATCAATCCTTCGGCTTTTATCATCGAAATGACATGAAGCTCTGAACTTTCTTTATCACTATAAACCGTCACCGCAATACCATCCATGGACTTTAACCTTATCAACCTACTCTTACACGCTATATGAGCCTCAATCTCAGATAGCCAATCCATCCCTAATACCACATCGAACCCTCTTAAGGTCATAACATACAGGGTAATAGGGATCTCACGTCCCTCTAACTCTATCTTACAATCCTTAATCATTCTCGTTATCCTAACCGAGGCCTCACAAGCAGTTTCTACTATAAAGGTTTCAGGCACACGACAACATTTCAAACCAACCAAACCAGCCCCTATAACAAAAAAAAAATCATAATTTTCTTACTGCCCTTACACTATCAGGAGACTACTGAAACTGACCGGGTTGACCTTTCTTTCACACAACACCCGAAACACCACAATTACCGATTTCA
The DNA here is from genome assembly GCF_021521415.1 of Bidens hawaiensis. NCBI lineage: Eukaryota > Viridiplantae > Streptophyta > Magnoliopsida > Asterales > Asteraceae > Bidens > Bidens hawaiensis. The sequence goes on along the minus strand of NW_027504003.1, from coordinate 14,473 downwards.
ACACTCAAGAACCCTAGAAATCGGTTTTTAGCAATTGACATACCAAATGTACTCCAATGATCGTGAAATTTTAGTACGATATACTAGACATACCTGGGGATCTTTTGACACCAAAAAATCCAACTTTTGACCTTAGGAAGCGTGCCAAACGAAATTAATCCAAATATATCCCTAGTTCAAGAAACGGGTTAATTGGCCATCTTAACCACCTAGATTATTTAATTAAACATCATTGGGGTATAGTACACACCTTGAACGACACCTACCAGCTTGGAATTGAATTAAATTGATCAAGAACAAAGGTTTTGGGGGCTGGGAAAGTGGCCGCCAGATTAGGGTTAGGGGGAAAGGTTTGGGTTATAACTTTAATCAATTTTCACTTTAAACCCTTGCGCTTTGTAATTCGATCTTTCTTGCTTCTTAACTAAATATAATACTTCTTTTGACATGCCCACAGGTTCCCGAGCCCTCTAGTTCACCCCCTTACATTGGGATTCGTCATCGAATCCGAGTACACCAGAAACATTAGCGGGCACATCCTCTTCACATTCCTCGAATTCCCAAATGTCCTCGGGACACCCCCTAACATCAGATGCCTCTACCTTCAGCTTCTTTGTAGTCTAGGTAGGATTAGTACCTCAAATCGAATCACCATCAATGCCGAGGTTAAAATCATTCCTCGTTTCATAAAAGATGTCTATTGTCGATGCTAGTGAGTAGGAAGTACTCATCTTGATAGCTCACAACCCTAAGAACATCCACCGATTACACTTTAACATACCTCTTAATTCTCTCATTCGCGGGGGTACCCAAGTTTAAACACAAACGAGCCACTAGAATAAACTTAATCGGGTATTCCTTAATAGACAAATCACTCGCCTCCAATGGCAAGAACTCCTACACAATCTTGTCCAATTCATGAGCGGTGCTAAATTGTTCAATTATTACTTTCCTCATTTACTCCCAAGTCCTTCTCTTAACATCCATATGTCCTCCAGTTAGAACCAGATTATCCCGCCAACACAATGCTTTCGAGCGAAAAGACGTGGTTGCATAGCTCACCATACCATCGTCCCAAAACCTACTAATATCCTCTAAACCGATTCCATTAGCGCTTATACTAAAAATACGACAAAGCCATCATGTGGACCCAAAGAGGAGGTCACACTCGTTAAAATCACCATAGGGGTATGCACGAGCATCAACCTTGCCAACATAACCTTTATCCTCAACATGACCAGATAAGATCACCCTAGGCTCATCCCATGTCCTCCTCACTCTCTGACCTCCTTCATCATCTTTTTACCCTTAATCTCATGCGAACATTCGACACTTTCGCCGCCTCAGCAATCAATTCAGGCATTATAATAAGCACAACCCGATAACCCTCATCCACAACGGCTTACACAAAACGAACTTACTCCTCAGGATTATCATTAACTAACCAGGCGAATCCTTCCTACAATTCTAGCCCGTTATGGTTAACCACCACCACGGCTCCCAGTACGACCTCCTCCAACTAACTCTTACTGACATACCTTACTCATACGAATATAGAATCTTCACGAAATCAGTCACAAGTCGTATTTAGCACATGGAAAGTAATGATAAACTGCTAATAATGTTGATCAAGTGTTATTAATAATTTACTTTACCTACCCGCTCTAAAAACTTCTTGTTTATGACTACATTAATATTCTATCTATCACATCGACAATTAAGAAAGAAAACATTGTAACATACAGTGAATATACGGTTACCTCTTGGAGTGCAGCTACCCGCGGTTGACAATTCTAGTCCCTCCCGTAATTGGTCGAGTCCAAGCACCAAAAGATACCAGATCTCTCGAACGTTGGCTTTGATACCAACTTGTAAGACCCCAAAATCCGGGAGTCCTACAGTTGGTAATCATTCCAAACATATTCAAAAATTAAGGTCAAACTGGCTTCTTAAAAATCCAATATTTCATTACAGAGTATTCATGCAGCGTAAATTTACAAAACATCACAGTATTATCCTTAAGACATGAAAATGTAAATTAAATTATTAAAAGATAAGTTAGTTTCACATAATTTAAAAATCCAATTAAGAGTACCCTTGCAGCGGAAAAGTCAACGAAACATTCAAACATTATTTCTTTATATGACAAGAAAAAGTCATCCATGGTTGTCTTAATTATTAAAAATAGAAATGGGCTTCGACTAGAACTGCCTCGAGATCACGGGTAGTCTTGAGCACCTTTAAGCAGTAATCCCATCCACGTGCAACCTGAAAATCATTCTAACATACATGCAAAGTCAGCTTGAGCTGAGTGAGTTCAGGTTTTAATCATCAAAATATTTTAAAGACCAACAAAGGTGTTTAATGTACGACTTTCATAATGATATATAAATAACATTATAATAATACATAAATAACATCAATGAATAAATATATAAATTTTCCTCGGTCAAGCACGTAACACGAGTCACATCCCATCAAGTCCAAAACACAAAGTTAAGGACCCGAATAAACTTCACCCCAAGGACACGTATACTGTTAGGGATTTTACATACATTCGCCCCAAGGACAGTACATCCTGTCCTGGAACACTTCACCTTAACCCCCAACAGGGAAATCAAGGAATTTTTACATACATCACTTCGACCCTGTCATGGCTTAACAAAAACATAAATGTGGTGGCCACACACACATAAACATAACATAAACATCAACCTTACAAACTTACAAGTTTAGATAGTAAAAATAACATAAACTATGCAATATCATTCAAATGCTTCAAAAGAGTAAAAACGTCATAAAACGTGTATGCTAGCACAAAACGTAAAACAGTTAAAAAGGGCATCATGAAACTCACCTGATGTGGTTCACATAAACATCATAACTGGATCCTCTAGCTAACCACCCATAATCCATAAGCCTGTCAAGTTAAAGCACACAACAATCACAAACTAGACCGACACGACTCGCGTACTATACGAGATGTCCTAACGGGATTGGATTGACCCATAGACACACCCAACCTTTATATTCATCAACATAAGCCCGGGAGTCCTTGAATTACCCAAAACTCCCTTTCTAATAAATCATCACCAACGGTTACCAAACTATGCCCGTCTTGCGTTAATTATGTCGAATTCGTGCGTTAACGAACCGATTAACCGACCACTAACTAACCAGCCCCATTTTGAGAATATTTGACTTTATTACAGCCTAACCATAAATATTTAAGCACCCAAGTTGATGGGGTTTGAGATCTCATCATTTTTCTCGTTAATTCCCAATTAACAGATTTTTACGCGCTATTACAATTCGATTAAACGATCACCAACCAAACCAGCCCCTATAACCCCAAAAAATAATTTTCCTACTGCCCTTACTCCTTAAACTGACCGGGTCGACCATTCTTTCACACAACACCCGAAACACCACAATTACTGATTTCAACACTCAAGAACCCTAGAAATCGATTTTAATAATTGACCTACCAAACGAACTCCAATGATCATGAAATTTTATTATAATATACTAGACATACCTGGGGATCTTTTGACATCAAAAACTCTAACTTTTGACCTCGGGAAGCGTGCCAAATGAAGTTAATCCATATATGTCCCTAGTTCAAGAAACGGGTTAACTAGCCATTTTAACGACCTATATTATGAAATTAAACATCATGGGGGTGTAGTACACACCTTGAACGACCCTACCAGCTTGGAATTGAATTAAATCGATCAAGAACAAAGGGTTTGGGGATGGGAAAGTGGCGGCCAGATTAGGGTTAGGGGGAAAAGGTTTGGGTTATAACTTTATAAATTTTCACTTTAAGCCCCTGAACTTTGTAATTCGATCCTTCTTGCTTCTTAACTAAAGAAAACACTTCTTTTAACATGCCCATAGATTCCCAAGCCTTCTAGAGAATCCCGAGAAATTAATTTGCAACTATACACTCGCGTCATTCGGTTACGAGAATTTTCGGGATGTTACACGATTGCGTTAAACGCTTAAAGTGTCAGTCGCATGACAATATCCACTATGACAGGGAATCTTGTCACACTCCCTATTCTTAGTGAAAAAGAGAAAAAACAAGTATATGATATTATCATAGAATTTCCCAATAAAAAGCAATCAACTAACTTTAAATAAAAATATTTTGAGAGATGTCATAAAGGTATTTGAGAGTGAGACATAGTCTTGGAGTTATAAAAATATTTTGATGGTGAAGCATAGCTTCGGAGTTGTGTGTGCATGACAATAAAATAAACAATTAGATAAATAATTATCTAAGAAAGCTGTAAATAAATAATTTGAACACATAAGACAAACATATAAGCACGTCTGGGGCTCCAAAGCATGTTACTAACGCACCACTAACAACCTATCTTAAACCTTCGGCTCTGATACCAATCTGTCACACCCCAACCTAAGGCGGATATGCTGGGGTGTGAGCTGATTGCTCACAACTCTCAAGGTACTATCATACAATATTTAAAATGATAATATCAATTAATTGAATTCAAATATTTCAACAAGTTTCAAATAAACAAAGTATAAAATTTACATAAATATAACAAATAAAAACAAAATAAAAATTAAGTTCATGTATCTTCTCTCTAACATGCAACCCGAAGTTTCTTTAAACAAAATTGATCATCATATCATACGGTGATCTGCATATGCGTTAAAATTACAATAATTTGTCAATACTACGTTGAGTGAGTAAAACACAAGATAAGTGAATATATGATAAGTATAGAAAAGGTGCAAACTGTATCTAGTGATATAAGCAATTTAACCATATAAGCAATTAAACAAGTTAAGCACGATGCCAGATGAACCGGACGATGGCTAAATTATTTGTCGATAAGCACGATGCCAGATGAACCGGATGATGGCTAAATAAGTTGTCCATAAACACGATGTCAGATGAACCGGATGATGGCTACTATGACGGTCTAACCAAATAAGCAATTTAACCAAATAAGCATATAATCATATAAAACGTTGGGCATAAATTGGTATACACACATGATTAACAATTGCAAATTGAGTATTAAATAATAATAAAATAACTAGAAATGTATATGTCCCCAAAACGATAAAAATGAGTTAAAAAGGGGAGTGAGATACTCACCTTAGTTAATAAGCGAGAGTAAAAGTATGCGATAAGAATGATGGTATAATAGACGTCACACTCGTCGAGATGAATCAACGGAATGTCCTAAGTAGTAATAATCGACGGAAAAACTACGCATAAATAAATCAATAAATGGACAATATATTAATAATAACTCGTGATAGAGAGTTTTCAAATTATATATTTTAAAGACTATTTAATAAAGATTAATAAAATGTAATTACATAATCAATCCTTTTTACTTGAAATTATTAAAGTTGTAATATATATATATATATATATATAAATACATACAAGTATTTATATAAAAATACAGTTGGGTTATAAAATACTTGGCCAAATAATTATGTAGTATAATAAAGTATATTATATACTTTAAATTATGTATTTTAAATAAACCAAACCTTTTTATATTATAAAAATCTTTATTAATTTTTAATAACTTTAATACGCACACACACACACACTAGCAGGACCCGCAGGATGCGACGGCGCGGCAACGACAATTTACAACACGATACTCAGTTCCTGTTAGTTTATTGTTCATCTCTTGATATACTTAATAGCACTTCTATTAGTTTTTTACTCATAGCATTAGAGTGGTTTATTTATATCATGAGCCTAACACATCTTGCTTCAAAAATTGACAAAGTTAAGCATAAGATAAAAATCCGTCATAAACGTACTAATTTAAAAAAGCCACGATCTCATAGGGTGTATATTTCTTCTTGAAATAATATATATTTTTTATTTATTATTGGTATGGGTTTAGTATTAGTTAATGGTTATTGCAAATTTATGCACATGGGTTGACATGCACATCAGTACATGTATATGAAATTGTAAAGAGTTATCAATCTTATACATATTTAACAATGCAAACTAAAGAGGTAATAATTCATAGTTTGCTGTAAAAATGTTATTTTGGTCATAAAACAAGCTATTTTGTTTCACCAAGTTACATTTTGTGTTCAGATTGCATACCAGGAGCCATATGATTCGAACAATTTTAACGGGTCATTTGAGAAGAGCATGTTAGACGATTTGGAGTAAAACTAAGAAGGTTATTGATATAACGCTAAATATATATGTTTCCCTTGTATATTTTATTTAATATTTTATTATTCTTTGTTAGTTTTTAGTCAAGATTTATATACTGCTAAAATTATTATGTTTTGTAGGTTCCGGAAGTTGATCGTGATCGAAAAGGGCGAAAAACGAGTCAAATTGAGCCTAAATGAGAAGCCGGAACGCGTCAGGATATGAACTGGAAGGAGAACCGGTCAGACCGGCCCCCTAATTTTGTAAGCCGCCCCGCACGGACCTGAGGGCATTCATGGTCGCGGGTGGCGGCCACCATCAGATTCCAAAAAGTTTTCACGTTTTGTCTGGTTTTGGGCCCTGTTTCAGTATTGATAGTACCGAGCTCCGGTGCGGAAGCGTGTCGAACGGTGATAAACGAGCTCGGTTCATGGATCGAATCAAAACATGTATTCGCTCTTGAATGATAATAATGGACGGATGTGGAGAGTTCAATTTGATTAACAATCAATAATAGGATGAAACCCAGTTTATTCAAACAAACTAACCAACAAATTCAAATACAAAAGACTGCTATTTACAAACTTGAGAAACTATATAGATGATCATCATGATTCATACTCGTTTGGATCTAGTCTTGTAATCTTGATATTTTATCCAAAAAATATTTCCTTGTGTTGGACTTTGAAAAGATAAGATAAATGCTATCATCAATAGCTCTAGTTTTAGTAATTCTAAAACAAAATTGTTAAGTACGATTGATTAGGTTGCCATGATAGTTAATGAAATCATATGTTAAAGGAATGTGTAATTATAATCTACTTAAATCAATTAAGGGGGGTTGTGTGACTAAACTATAATTCTCTAAAAGTTGTTAGGATTAGTGTTTGAGAAATCGTAGTCAATCCTCATCCTTTTACTTCACTAAAACTACTTTCTTACTTAAATTGACATTCTTGTGGTAGACATAAAGTTATGCATTCTACTTTCTTTTATGGCATATGGTAATTTACTTAATAATGAGAGCTTATTCTATCTTATATTCTTAAATCAAGTTAATCGCATACGCATGATATTGATAATCAAAGAAGAGTTATGTGGATTCTTGATTTAGATGGTAACCTTCATATATTGATTTCCTCGTCTAAATTCCATTTACTTGTTCACCTATTTTACTTTAATTTACTTTAACTAAATTTTAGTTTGAAACAACCTTTAATGATCATTACATTCGGTTAATTTAAAATCAAAGATTTATTATTAAAAATATTTCATGACTGCGGATCGATACTTGGTTCTTACCAATACTACTAGGCCTAAAAGATGATCAAGGAAGACTGGAATCTTCTCAACCTCCTCAGAAATATGCTAAGTATGGAATTCGAGAAAACCAGGAACTTCGAGTAAGCTTTACAATTATTCAAGCAAGGTTTCTTATTTCAAGTAAGGTTATCGTCTGGAATTCTTCTATGTAATAGGTTCGAGGAAACTACACTTCATCAAGCAAGGTTGTTCTTTATTCGAGGAAGGATTCAATGAAAATGATCTCAAACATGCTTGTAAGAAGTTAAAGGAATTATTATAAGGACTTCTACGAGCAAAGTTCAACCTCGAGCAAGCTAAAGTACCCGGGCATACTATGTTTGCTAGAATAAGTCTTAGGACAAAATGTTGAAAATGTCCAGAAGAACAAGTTTGCTCGTGGGATATTTCCAAGCAAAGTTTGGTTATATCATGAAGATTGAAGTTTGCTTGAAGAATATTTTATTTGGAAAATATTCTAAGTAAAAACTTACTCGTAGGAATGCTCGAGCACACTCAAGATTTACAGGGTATGCTCGACAAAGACAAAAGCTTACTCGAAGACCTATTGACACTTGTAATAATTTTGAATATGTCTGAATATGTTTAACAATGATTAGGGTTTTTAGAAGGTGTAAGGTGAAGCTATAAAAGGGAATACTTGGTCATATTTATGACAACGGCTGATTTCACACTTTTCTAAGCATATAAAATATCTTGTACGGAAAAGCAGTCGGACATGACATTCTAACTAAAACTATAAAGATATTTTCTTTGTAATTTCACTGAATATTATGAATGGAAATCTTTTGAGTTTGTAGCGTGTTTGTCAGCTTTATGTTATTAAGCAACACCCTGATTATTATTGTTTCTGCCAGTTTTAGTTAAGCGGTTTTCAAATAGTTATTTCGTAATCTGTCTTGTCAATATATTTGCGGGTTACGAGTGTGTGTTGATAAATAAATCCTGACAGTGGTATCAGAGCTTGTTCTAGCTCTTGTGAAGACTATTGTGTTACTTTGAATATTGATTGTGAAGTTTCTTATTGAATCTGAAATTCATTTAAGGAAGAAGACGATGACGTAAGCAAAGTAGTGTTTCATTGAATAGTGACCTCAGCTTATCTGTTTTTCATTCTTCAGATCTACAATCATTTGAGGTTTAAAATTATTCTACTCTTATTGTTATACTAATTTTGATTTGTTTTGAGTCTAGATCTTGGTTTAATCCATCAGATTCCATCAGATCTAAGGATTTCATCCATAGATATGATTATTTCAAATATATTTTTTTTGGTATCATTTTGTGTTTTAAAATCAAAATTCCAAAATTATTTTCTTCTCTGTTCTTACAATCTTTCAAACAAATGCATGACCAAGAGGTGATACTAACAAGATTCAGAGGTTGTTAGTATAGGAGAACTATATTAAATGGAAGGTACTATTTGAAGCTGCTGTGAGTTATAATGACACTTTGCTATGGAATTCCATCAAGAATTGTCACACCCCGACTAGGTAGTTGCGGAAGCGTAATACGGGAATGTAACAGATAACACTGGTATCAACAACATTGTTTATAAAGAAATTCAACAGCTAAATTACATCATACTACATTGGTAGGTACTATGTTTACAAACTAGGTGAAAACACATAACCGGTTTAAGAGCTTCTTATACAGTATTATATCAGCGTCTATTCACAGCTATTCAACTTTCTTCCTAACACCAAGCATGTAAGCAAATCATTCCACTTTTGCTTTACCTGAAAAGCATGTTAAAACGGGTCAACTACGTCTAGTTGGTGAGTTTCAAGTTTCACGAGTATCAATGAAATCAGTTCACGAGTTCGTAAAGTTTACAGTGTGTATGTATATATGCCTGTGTATGATGTATTATACTAAGCCACAAGTGAAACCGAAACGAGCTAAAACACATGGCCTCCACTGCCCATGCACTCCCGTTGGCATTTAACAGCCACTTTGCCCCAAGTATGTACTATGTCTAACACCACATAGCAGTATGTAAAAATATAATGACAATGTGCAACTGGGTTTACATATGTTCCGGCATACCCCACCGGCTCTGTCAGTTGGGTTTGTCAAACCGATAGTACTATCCACACGTCACCGGCACGAAGTTAATCACTTGTGTTTGTGGGGACTTGTCAAGTGTTAGTACTTAGATAATCCACATCATCACACGTTTTCAAGTATATCAGTATATGTAAACATGCTTTTCACCCCAAAAGTTCGTAAAACAGTTTAGAAAGTGGGGGTCGTGAAACTCACCTTATCGTAGTTCGCACAGAAATTACGTGTCAATAAGTCAATTGCCTCGTTTATAGCCTGATTCCTATAAACGGTATCGTATCGTTAATACTAGTACAGTGTTCAAGCTAAGTCGGGCTGTATAGATAATCTGGGTATAGCTGTTAGGCCCAGAACATGACCATAGTCTTAGATTGTGACGTTGTATACTATGAAATGTTTAAAACTGGATTTGGCTCAGTTTCACCGTTTTCCGAGCCTAGCTCAGTTGATCGTTTATACGTTTCGGGATTAGATAAGATCACATAAACTTAAGTAAATATATTGATTGATAAAATGATTCGATTTATGAAAGAATTTTAAGGTTTCGGTGTCTGGTTTGATCGCAGGGTTCGTTTCCGTTTTCACACGGGTTTGATTGTACAAAACGCGCATAATCCACCCGAATTGTCCGGAATTTTCGTAAAAAGTTTGTTTTTATTAATATCATTCAAAAATATGATATTTGACCACTTTTGACATTTTGACATACCAGTCAGTCCGTTAAACACAAAACTGCCGGTTTCGTTAAAACAATTATAATTTAAATCTTTGATAAATCATAACTAAATATGTAATTATATATAAATTATGTAAATTTTTTTAAAAATAAATTAAGACATGGAGAATCTTATAAAAATGTTTTCAGAAATTTTATGATTATTTATTTATTTATAAAAATTCATTTAATAGGTTATAATCATGTAATAAATGGCCCGCTTATATCAAACGACCTTCGAAAAATCCAATAATTTTTACCAATGGTCTCAATGTCATTACATAGCCCCTGAAAAATTTCCAGAACCTAACTCTTTTGACAAAATGCCTTTTTGTGCGTTTTTCGGCTGTTAAAATTCGGTTAAACCATGATTGCACAAACCATACATAGGCATTTCCAATGATTCCCAAACTTTACCAGTGATCTTACGATCCCATATCAAACTCCAAAACCAAGTTTCATAATTTTTCAATATGTTTAGCTATTTTTCTCAAATAAACGCTCATAAACGGGAATAAATTCACCAAATATTCTCCGTTTATCGAAAAATTACTAAATTTGAACAGGGACTCATTTATATGATCCCTAATGTCCCTGCAAATTTTCACAAGCTAACAACAAGCACGTCACAACCTAATACTAAACAGCCCCTAAACGAGTATTACGGGTTTACCTTGTCGGTTTTCGATGAATTTTGCTAGCTTAAACGACTTTCCGGGTCTCGGGTTGCAAACTCAGTATATCTACATATCATATAAAATCAAACCAAGCATAAATCATCCATGTACCAACCTTAATAATTAGGGTTTCGGTTTTGGGTTCAAACCGAACTTTCTAACCGTAAAAACGTTGTATTCATGTTCTAATCCGCGTTTTTGACCAAAAAAGTATATGTTCCTGGTTTGTAAACATGTTTAACATCAAAACATAATTTTACTTGATTTTTAGGGTTTTTGGATGGTTAAACATGTTTAAAACTAACTAAAACATGTTTATATGTTAATTATATGCATCAAACTTCGTTAAATCTTTATAGAATTTGATCTTACCTTAGGGTTTTTGAAAGGGAGTTGAGAGAACAGAGGTTAGAGCTGCTGGACTTCAAAATATGTTGTATGTTGTATTGAATAACAAAGCTTAGGATGTAAGTTTATAAAAAGGTGTGATGTTTGGTGGCTAATATGTTCCGATCGGAATTCTTTAGAGGCCTTTAATGGGCTGTTTTGGCCCATTAAATTATACATACATGCCCAAACATGAAAAGCCCACTTCAAATTTAGTTCGGGTCCGGTTTTTCGCAAGAAAATTAATTCGGGTGTAAGAAATAGCGTAAAAACGAGTGTTTTTCAGCTTATTTTTGTAAAATAAGAAAAACGTACTGACTCGTTGTAAAATTCCAAAATATTTTCACGGATTGCTTAGAACATGTCATATAAGTGTTTTATAAATCTTTTTCGGCTTAACGGATGCTACAATGCTTGTTTTGATATTAACGATTGCGTTTAAGCTTATAGCGTATCGATAAACGAAACTTTTTTCGTTTAAAGAGTTTTAAACGTACCGGGGCCTAAATATCAATATGTTAGCCTCTATAACTTATATATAACTCGTATATGACCCCTCAGTATGTATACGGGTCATAATTAGTATCGGTCGGTTACTCGTTTAAGCACTACGAATTAACCGATTTATCGTTTACTTGTTACGTAAAGAATATAGTGTACCTCGTTTTGTCATGAATGTCACATTCTCCCCCCGTTAAGAAATTTCGTCCCCGAAATTTAATGTGTCATCGGTTTTCTAGGGAACAGGTGTGGGTATTTCTTTCGGAATTCGTCCTTTCGTTCCCAAGTATATTCGGGTCCTTGTTTTGAATTCCACCGAACTTTTACCAATGAAATTTTGTTGTGTCGTAACTGTTTGGTTTTCCCGTCTACAATTTCTACCGGTTCCTCTACGAAGTTGAGTTTTTCGTTGATCTGAACATCTTCCAGTGGTACTATTGTCGTTTCATCAGTCAAACACTTTTTCAGATTCGATACATGAAACACGTCATGAATAGTGCTCAGTTCTAAGGGTAGTTTTAATCGGTAAGCTACGGGACCAATTTTTGCAATAATCTCAAAAGGTCCGATGTATCTCGGGGCTAGTTTACCAGTCTTTCCAAACCTTATAACACCCTTCCATGGCGATACTTTTAAAAATACCTTATCACCTATTTCAAAAGATAACGGTTTTCTGCGAACATCGGCATAACTCTTTTGTCGGTCACGGGCAGCTTTCAATTTTTGTTTAACTTGGTGAATCTTATCGGTGGTTTCCTGAATTAAATCGGATCTTGAAATTTGAGTATCACCCACTTCTGTCCAACATAGTGGTGATCTACATTTTCGCCCGTATAGAGCTTCATAAGGTGCTGCTTGTATACTACAGTGATAACTGTTATTGTAAGAGAATTCAATGAGCGGGAGGTGTTGATCCCAATTCCCTTTAAAGTCCAGTACACAAGCACGAAGTAAATCTTCTAAGGTTTGGATGGTTCGTTCAGATTGACCATCGGTTTGGGGATGGTAAGCCGTACTTAGGTCGATTCGGGTTCCCAAGGCTTCTTGTACTGCTTGCCAGAAATGTGAAGTAAAATGACTGTCTCGATCGGAAATAATCGAAAGAGGTACTCCGTGTCGAGATACTATTTCATCGATGTAAATTTGAGCAAGTTTTTCGGTGGTGTAGTTGTTACGGATGGGAATAAAGTGTGCGGATTTGGTTAATCGGTCCACAATTACCCAAATTGCGTTGTGTCCTCTAGCGGTTTTAGGAAGGTGTGTCACAAAGTCCATGGTAATTTGTTCCCATTTCCATTGTGGGATTTCGGGTTGTTGTAACATTCCCGAAGGTTTTTGATATTCCGCCTTTACTCTTGCACATGTTGCACATTTACTTACATACACGGCTATATCCTTTTTCATACCAGGCCACCAGTAAAATTCTTTGACATCCTTATACATCTTATCAGTACCTGGATGAATAGAATATTTGGATTTGTGTGCTTCATCAAGTATCAGCTTTCGGAGTTTATGAAGTGTTGGAATCCAGACCCGGTTTTTGTAATAATATACTTCATCGGTTTTCTTCTCAAAATTCCTTTCATTTCCATGTAGTTCTTTTTCTAGCTGATCTGTCTTCAAGGCCTCATCTTGTGCAATGCGAACTTGTTCGGTTAGGCTACTTTGAACAATCATTCCGAGTGCTCGTACCCTTAATGGTCTGATTCTGTCTTTTCGGCTTAAAGCATCAGCTACTACGTTAGCCTTACCCGGGTGGTATTTAATCTCACAATCATAATCATTCAACAGTTCTACCCATCTCCTTTGTCTCATGTTTAGCTCTTTCTGATCGAATATGTGTTGTAAGCTTTTGTGATCAGTATAGATGGTACATTTAGTGCCATACAAGTAATGTCTCCAAATCTTCAATGCAAAGATAACTGCTCCCAATTCCAAATCATGGGTCGTATAATTCTTTTCATGCACTTTTAATTGTCGGGAAGCATATGCTATTACTTTCTTTCTTTGCATCAGTACGCATCCTAAACCTTTACGAGATGCGTCACAATATACCACCAATTCATCAGTTCCATCTGGAAGGCTTAATATTGGAGCCTCACATAACTTCTGTTTTAACGTTTGGAAGGCCATTTCTTGTTCTTCTCCCCATTCATATGCTCGATCTTTTTGAGTTAGGAGGGTTAGAGGTTGTGCAATACTTGAAAAGTTTTCAATGAATCTTCTATAATACCCGGCTAGTCCTAAGAATTGACGAATTTCTCTTGGTGACTTAGGCACTTGCCAATTCTTAATAGCCTCAATTTTACTTGGGTCTACTTGGATTCCTTGATGGTTCACAATGTGTCCCAAAAACTGCACTTCTTGTAGCCAAAACTCACATTTGGACAACTTTGCGTATAACTTCTCTTGTCTCAATAATTTTAAGATTTCCCGCAAATGTTGTTCGTGTTCCTCCTTACTTCTCGAATATATCAAAATGTCATCGATAAACACTATCACGAACTTGTCAAGGTAAGGTTTGCAAACTCGGTTCATGAGGTCCATAAACACTGCAGGTGCATTTGTCAACCCAAACGGCATAACCAAAAATTCATAGTGACCATACCGAGTTCGGAAAGCTGT
>NW_027504002.1:0-24715 GCF_021521415.1 Bidens hawaiensis | reverse complement strand
GGCACACCTGGTGGCATCAATCAAGAAGGGAGGAAGGAACGACAACCGGTACCGAGGCAACGGACGAAAGCCCGTTGACATCAGCATCAACATGGTTCATGGTAAGATCAGAGGAATAAAAAGGCGAACGACAGAACCATGTGCGTGGAAGGAAGCTGAGGTGCGCTTCCCGCGAGTGCCAGGAGGACCCAGCAAAGAAGGCCCTATCGTCATCAAAAGCCAGCTGGGGCACTACATCACTTCTCGCACTCTTGCTGACAACGGCGCCTCGTCAACGGTGATGTACAGGCAGTTCTTCGACAAGCTAGATGACGAAGACAAGGAACGCCTGGAAACGATCTGCGCCTCGATGGAAGGGTTTGATGGCAGCACAAACACCCCCCTGGGTATCCTATCTTTCCCCGTCACTCTTACGGATGGGAAACACTCCCGCACAGAAGATGTGGACTTTGTCGTGATGAGGAAGCCACACCACACATACGACATTCTCTTCGGGAGAGACGGGATGGCAAGATTCAACGCCGTGGTATCCTCAGTCCACGGCATGATGGGATGGCCAACAGCTGAGGGTGTAGCGATGATCACCGGCATTCCCCAGGTATGCATCGCATCTGTCTCATCTAAACCCAAACCAAAGATGGCTAAACCAACCATCACCGAACCAGAAAGATGGGCCTTCAACGGCAAGTACCCTGACCAGGCCGTCTCCATTGGCCCAACAATTGTTGATCCCACACGCACCTTACTCAAGCGCTTATTACAAAAAAACGCTGACATCTTCGCGTGGACACCAGCTGACATGACTGGTGTACCCCGAAGTAAGGCAGAGCATAAGCTCAAATGCGATCTGGCTGTTACGCCGATCGTACAAAAGCGCAGAGTAATGGGGCCAGAACAAACTAACGCGTGTAGAACCCAAGTCAAGGAACTCCTTGACGCAGGCATCGTACGCGTTAGTAGATATCAAACTTGGGTTGCAAATCCCGTTATGGTACCGAAGAATAACAAACAATGGCGCATGTGCATAGATTTCAAAGACTTGAACAAAGCATGCCCCAAAGATTGTTATCCGTTACCTGAAATTGATCTTAAGGTGGACTCGTTGGCACCATTCCGCCTTAAATGCTTCCTGGACGCGTATAAGGGGTACCATCAAATCCACATGGCCGTTGATGATCAGGACAAAACCGCTTTTCGGACGCCCGATGGCACATTTTGTTACCAAATGATGCCATTCGGACTTAAGAATGCCGGGTCCACATACCAACGCCTGATGGACAACCAGTTTCATGCCCAAATTGGGAGGAACTTGGAAGTCTACATGGATGACTTGGTCGTCAAAAGCCCTGACCCAGAAGCGATGTTGAAAGACATCGAAGAGACTTTCAACACGCTCAGGAAGATAAACATGAAGCTCAACCCGAGCAAGTGTGCCTTTGGAATGAAAGAAGGGAAGTTCTTGGGGGTCATCGTCACTAAAGATGGCTTCAGAGCGAACCCTGAAAAGGTCGAAGCCATTATCAAAATGGAATCACCTACTACCATCAAACAGGCTCAGACACTGAATGGACGACTAGTGGCACTTAATCGCTTTTTGGCAAACCACGCGAATAAGTCGTTTCCCTTCGTGTCAACGTTGAGAAACTGTTTAAAGAAAACGCACTTCCGCTGGACACCAGAAGCGGAAGCAGCTTTTCAGGAGATTCGGTCACGCTTGATCGAACTCCCAACGCTCACAGCACCAAAAGCGGGAGAGGAGTTCATCCTATACCTTTCCGCAACAGATAGAGCAACCGGGGCAGTCTTGCTAGTAGAGCGAAAAGGCATCCAGATGCCAATCTATTATGTCAGCCGTATCCTAACAGACGTAGAAACCCGGTACTCTACCCTCGAAAAATTAGTCTTAGCACTTATACACGCTTCACGCAGGTTAAGACGATATTTCCAGGGTCACCCAATCACCATTCTCTCCAACTTCAAACTTGCAAACGTTCTAGGCAAACCCGAGTTATCGGGACGCCTAGCCAAATGGGCAATTGAGTTGGGGGAATACGCGATAAAGTATAAGCCAAGACCAGCCATAAAAGGCCAGGTTCTGGCCGACTTTATTGCAGAAGTGCCTGCATCGCGGGAAAAAGAGTGCCAGGAAGAGGCTCAACCCTCTCCAGCACAAGACATCAATGATGTCTGGCGACTCTACACTGATGGAGCAGCTAGTAACGAGGGTTCAGGCGCAGGGCTGAAACTAACCAACCCAGCAGGCCAAGAATACACTTACGCTATTCGACTGGATTTTCCAAGTACGAATAACGAAGCCGAGTATGAGGCATTCTTGGCTGGGCTGAGAATTGCGCGTAAGATGGGAGTGAAAAACTTGGAAGCCCACGTGGATTCCATGTTAGTAGCCAATCAAATCAACGGGACGTACACGGCCGTGAACGACACAATGGCCCTGTACCTCGCACAAGCAAAATCCCTTATGCGCGATTTCAACGACTGCAAAGTCACACGTCAAGCGAAGTGAAAACAAATCTGCGGATGCGTTAACCAAGCTTGTATCGTTAGCCTTCACCCACTTAGGAAAGGACATCCGCATTGAACTCCTCGAGACACCTTCGGTCCCGCACAAGGAAATTTGTGTCATCCAAACCGGCACAGAAACATGGATGACACCAATAATAAAATACCTTGCGGCAGGTACACTACCAGAGTCAAAAACACAGGCAAGAAAACTACGCTGTAAAGCACTGAATTATCAACTCATCGATGACATCCTTTACAGACGTAACT
Organism: Bidens hawaiensis; assembly: GCF_021521415.1. Lineage (NCBI taxonomy): Eukaryota > Viridiplantae > Streptophyta > Magnoliopsida > Asterales > Asteraceae > Bidens > Bidens hawaiensis. The sequence continues at coordinate 21,925 of NW_027504002.1, read as the reverse complement.
TTCTTGGCCCACTCTTAAGATGCGTGGACAACCAAGATGCTGACTACCTCCTAAGGGAAGTACACGAAGGTTTCTGTGGAGTACACGCAGGTCCCCGCGCTGTTGTAGCTAAGCTAAACAACGTGGGATACTTTTGGCTGGGGATGCATACGGATGCGCTGGCATACATCAGAAAATGCAGGTCTTGCCAGCTTTACGCACCCAACACGCACCGCCCGAAGAATGAACTTGTTCCAGTCACTTCTTCATGGCCATTTCAGAAGTGGGCCATCGATGTGACAGGCCCATTTCCTACAGCAGCAGGAAATGTTCAGTTCCTAGTGGTAGCCATCGACTACTTCACCAAGTGGATAGAAGCAAAACCCTTAGCCCAAACAACCGCAAAACATATCAAAAAATTTATTTGGGAATTTATTATTTGTCGTTTTGGACTTCCACAGAATTTGGTGAGCGATAACGGCACCAACTTTGCTGACAAGAAGCTACAACAGTGGCTGAAAGAACTTCAAATCACCCACACCTTTACCTCAGTGGCACACCCGCAAGGTAATGGTGAGGTGGAAAGAGCAAATAAGAGCATCGTCGAAGGCATCAAGAAGAGACTCTTGGAACACAGATCCGGCTGGGTGGACGAGCTTCCGCACGTCCTTTGGGCAAACAGAACGCTGAAGAAGGCCAGTACGGGAGAAACCCCGTTCAGCCTCACTTATGGCACTGAAGCCATGGTCCCGGTCGAAATTGGTTTACCCTCACCAAGGGTCTTGATTCAGCCAGAAGACAATGATGCGGAAAAACGGTTGGACCTTATGCTAACCGAGGAACGCAGAGACTTAGCCGCAGTGCGTGAAGAGAACTACAAGCGACAAATGCAAAAGTACTACAACACGCGGGTAAAACTCTGCAACTTCAAAGTAGGAGACTACATACTGCGTAACAACGAGGCTTCGAACCAAGAAAGCCCAGGAAAGCTGGCCCCGGTCTGGGAAGGGCCATACATTATCAAAGAGGTCCTGGGAAAGGGCGCATACACGCTCGAAAGGCTCGATGGCACTCCTATCCCAAGAACATGGAATGGAGCTCAATTACGCAAATGTTATATGTAGATCAATTCCAAACTTGTAAAGAAAAGGCCTAGAGCCACTTCTAATGGAAATGATTCTCCTTTCACAATGTGTTGATAGCCTTACCTTTATACTTACGAACTTCCCACACTAATGTGCCGGTATTCACCGCATAAATGGAGGAAGAAGTAAGTCGTTACGTGTGGAAGGCGGCAAAACCCGCATAAACACAACGCTAGAAATCTCAAGTTTTAAGAAAAACCTACACGCAGGTCAGATGTAAGTAAAGTTTAGCCATCCTTGTAAGTTCAAGTGACGGTCTTACCCGCACAATCACGAACAAGGAAGCAAAACTTCAACCTATCATCTACCACGTTCAAAGGTTAACTTATTCTGAACACTTAGAAAATTTCAAAGGAAAAGATGAGGAAAACTTCCACGCAGGTCGGATATAAGTAAAGTCAAGCCATCCTACTAAGTGTAAGTGACGGTCATACCCGCACAATCATGAAAGAGGAAGCGAGACAAACTTATAATCTGCCACGTTAAAAAGTTAACTTATCTAAGTACTAAAGAAATTACTAAGTTAGATCAAAACATGCGTAAAATAAACAAGGCAAAGAACTAACACAATCTTTATTTCATCAAATTCAAATATTACAAAGATAGCTATACAAAAGCAAAAATCTACGCTAATGGTGGAAAGGGATCTTCAGAATCAAGCTTCAGGACCACTTCCACTTGGACTCGCTCCATCAGTAGAGCGTGGTGGTTCAAGGAAAGCTTTAAGAATAGCTAGCCCATCATCAGCAGCAGCGACTTCGTTCACCTTCTCCACCACCGGATGCGGGAAGGCGGCATACTGGTTCACTGCTTGGTCGTAAATAGCTTCAGTATCCACATCATACAAAGGGAAGTTGGAAGGCGGGATGCCTTTCTCAACGAACCCTAGACCAAGCAGGAAACCGGCCTTTTCCCCATCCTCATGAGAAGCGTTGAGGGCTGCGCTCATAGCATCGTCATAAGATGTCTCTGAAAAGATCCGATGCACAACCTACAAAGAAAAAAAAATACAAGTATCAGAACCTTTTCTATTTACAAAGGAAAGCGTAAAGACATGAAAAGCTTACTCGAGACAACGCTTCTCGAAGAAGCCATTCCTTGGCAACCAGAGCTTCTTGGAGGGCGGCTTGAGCTTGGGTACAGGCGCGTTCGGCTTCACTTTTATTAAGGTTGGCAAGCAACACTTCCTTTGCAGCAGCCTCTTCGACGCCCTTTAGCTTCCGCTCAGTGTGGTCAAGCACGCCCCTCTGGTCCAGGATCTCTTGGAGCTTCTTCGCGTCCTCCATCGCCAAGGCATCATGAGCCTGTTGGAGAGCCTCTAATTTGGCTTTAAGCTCTTCATTCTCCACGCGTAGAGGCTCGGCAACAGCTTCAGCCTTAGTGGCCCTTTCAGTTGCGTTCCTAGCAGTCTCCTTAGCCAGCCGAAGCTGTTCATTAACAGCTTGGGCAGCCTTGGAGCGAGTCTCGATACGGGCCTGAACCTCAACTTCAAGGGCCTTGAACGCCTTCTCCTTCTCCGCAGCCGCGGCGGAGAGCCTCCTATTCTCCTCCCGGACAGCCCGCGCCTGAGCTACTTCCTGAATGCGAGCTGCTTTTAACTTGTCGTTTTCACGACAAAGCAGCTCGACGCGCGGCTGCATCCGGGCCAGGAGAACCCGAAGCTCATTGCTTAGCCTACCCTCCTGGTAGCTAGCCATGGCTTCCCCCAACGCACCACTAGGAGCAGCGTGACGAGCCCACTCCACGCACTCCACAGGGGTGCGAAGGGTTGTTCCTCGGCGAATGTTCCATCGTGGAACATACACTTCATTGGAATCCGACACTGCAAAAAACAAAGAGCAGTTAGGAAAAGATGATTGAAAAATTTTAAATAGGCCAAAAGAACCCTACGCACCTGTAGGGTCAATAACAGGCCGATAGCCGCCGAACCCATCACCTGAACCCAAGGGAAATCCAACCAAGAGGTCAGGCAGATGTGAAGGTGGCAGAGTTTGGCGATACGCCCCATGCATACCTGAAGGATCGGCCGTCGTTCCCGATGACGGAGGAGGCATGGTAGCGGCCGCCGCGGTCGCCGCTGCGGAATCCGCAGCAATAGTAACCGCCGGCTCGGTGAAAGATGCTGTAAAAAAAGCACTCACAGCCGGCGGTGACGTCATCACAGCTGGAACAGTCGGCTCAAAGGAGTGAGCAACTGAACCAGCGGAAGCAGGCGCAGGCGCCTGGGTCGTCGCCTCAGGTAGGCTGACCAAGCCTACCGTCATTGGCGGAGAGGTACTCCTCTGCGCTCCACCCTGGAATGCGTCAACATCCACGCCTGCGTAAAGAAGATAAGTGTTAATGATAAAGCTATGAAGTTAAAGAAAGGAAGTTTGTACTTACGGGTTTTCTTGAGCCTAAAGGTATGGAGAGGCGGGGACGAACCCGATGGAGCCGGCCTCTTTGCGCCGATCACCGTCGTCTTCTTGGGCTCTTCGGAGGTGACAGTCGCAGCCTCCGGAGCGGTGGTCTTATCACCACCGGGATTCCCCGCCACCTCTTCGCTCTCGGTCTTCGAATCAGACCGAGGCACCGGATCGGCAGTGGAGGCCACCTTCCCCTTCCCCTTCCCGCCGGCAGCCTTCTTCTTCCCCACCAACGGAGGACCATCTGCGGATTCCTCATCAGAACATACGATTAGAGGAATTCCAGCAGAGGTTTCAACATTGAGGGGTCGAGGGTTGAATAGCGCCTTACCTGGCCGCCTGGCGCTCAGGATCTCATGGCCTAGCGGGTAGACCTCCACGAACCGATCCGCCGTTTGTTCTAGGATGGGCAACTCGTTCTCATCTAGAGCGCGAGTACCCATCCGTGCGGGACCGTCAGCCTCCCGCGGGTTCAGGAGCGACTGCAAGTCGTTCCCCTCTGAAATAAACAGGAAAAAAGTTAGAAGAAATTCAGAATCAACAAAAAGAAACAAAGCATACCGTAAGGAACAGAGTTCGAACCGTATTCGAGGACGATCGGAATCTTTCGCGCATCCGCCTCCTTCCACACCCGGCTCATCCCCAGCATCACCATCCCGGACTCCGCAAACCGGTAAACCGGAGAATGGACTCGGGATATATTCGAAAACCATTCCGCCTCCTCGTAGTTGGAGGCGTGAAGGCTGGGAAGTGCTTGCCCGTTCTTGAATTTCATGGCAAGGGGGATGGCGCGAGCGGATATGTAGAAGAACTCCCGCTTCCACGAGCGAAGATTGCGCTCGGTTGCGCAGATCTTTAAACCCTTAATCCGGGTTATCAATGTATACCACCCCTGGATGCACCTCCAAGTGTAGAAGGTCATCAGGCGGTCAACATAGGGCTCAATGCCCAGAATCCGGCACACCCACTCGAAGTGCCGGATCTTGGCAATCGCCATCGGGTGCACCTCGGTCAGGTGCACACCGTGCCTCTCCAGGACACGGTAAACAAACTTTGTCAATGGGAACCTAAGATTCCCATAAACAAAGAATGCAGCATATACCCCGATCTTGCCTCTGGGGGCATCGTACACGGTCTGATGGGGTTCAGGAAACTCAGGCTCGAGAGACTCGAGCATGAACTTCCTGACGATGTACTGGTACAGATCGACAGGCAAAGCACACTGGCACTCGCCAGCAATACTCTTGTCGTCGGCTGTAGACTCGAGATCACGAGACGACATCTTGCAGATGAAAGAAAACGATTTCGAGAAAAGGCTCGACTGAAAAGTTGAGTATTCACCGGAAATCGTTCGGAAGATGAAGAGAAAAGTGAAAGTGTGAATTACAAAGAACCCTCTCCCCCTTTATATACTAATCGCAATTAATGCGATGAATTTAATGCGGAGGAGAGAGAAATCGAAGGTGCAATGAAACTATGACACGTGGCAAAAAGCAAGCTGGCAACAGCTGTTGAAAAGACGCATACCATTAATTTCGCGGCCACGCGCCCGAAAAAACGGGCCCACGTGCCTGAAAAGGCGACTGGAATGACCAAGTACTGTCACGTTACCATAACTTTCTGCACGTCCTGACACAGTCAGAAGAAACCGTCGCACGACGTTTCAGAGGTTTGGACTGTTCTTATCCTTTCACCAACTCTTCGAATTTCAAAATTCAAAAAGATTCAAAAGTAAGCGGGAAAATACCCCTTACCTTGGCAACCAAGTAACCATAAGACGGGTGCGGGTACAGTGTCAAGGCAAAACCCTTCACATACTTAGCACCCGCAGGGAATTGACGCCAGGAATACCTTGGCAACCAAGTAACCATAAGACGGGTGCGGGTACAGTGTCAAGGCAAAACCCTTCACATACTTAGCACCCGCAGGGAATTGACGCCAGGAATACCTTGGAAGTAAAGTAACCATAAGACGAGTGCGGGTACAGTGTCAAGGCAAAACCCTTCACATACTTAGCACTCTGCAGGGAATTCAAACCAAGAAGGATCTTCTGGGCCATGCCTGCGGAAACGGGAATAACATCCCCGCATAACGGGAACGTCGAGAACTATATTGTTTGAAACTCCAAGATGGAATTGGTGGTTTTAGCATAGTTGATCAGTATGTTGAAAACTACCAAAACCCCATGGAGAATCCACACAAGTGGGACTCAACGCTCCTGACTTGCGAGGTTACAAACCTACCCGCTTCATACCCAAAGATCAAGCAGAAAAGTCGGGAATTTCTGCGTGACATCAGGAAAACCGCGGGAAGAATCACCACGGAAAACCTAAAAACTAAACCCTTTTCAAAACCCCTTGCTAAGTCCAAAAGTTCACCTCACTTATTAATAATTCATGAGAAGAACATTGGACTGGGGGGACTTGAAGAGGTAGGTCCCAGCAGAGCCCAGTTGGACCCGCAACTCACCTTGAACAGGGACATCTGCGCAACGACCAACTGCTCCCGCAGGACCCACCATGCTCAAAGAACCTTACGCGCAGTACGCCAGCTGTACCCGCAGGGAAAGCCTCTCAATGGTGAAGTACCCCGCCTGTTCCCGCAGTTGCGGATACAAGCCATCAGGGAAGGCTACCCGCACTAACAGCAAGGCTACACGCACAAGGCACTAGCTACTTCAGTAGTCACATGAAGGAATGAGCAAGGCGGGAATACTCCCGCCTAAATGAGCCAGTCCGTATGCTTCTGGAAGATCTTTTGTACTATACCTACTAAGGTATGGGCAGAACAGACGATTTGACCAGAACAACCCATGAACCAATCACAAGGTGACAGCTCACCGACAACAGTACGAGGAGGAGCACCCTCTAGTACTGTTTGTCACTATTAGCCGCTGCCTACTCACCAACCCTTACGATGGGACGTGCGCAGCCTACAGTTGGTGGAACAGTGCGCAGCCGGTAGTAAAGGAACAGTGTACAGCCGACCTTATTACTGTCGGCCGTAGTCTATCCACCAACCAGCATGGCCTGTGCATAATCCACTGTTGGTGGAACAGGAATACTATTCAGCCGGCTGTACCTTCTAGGAAACCTACCTTCGGCTATAAATACTCCAACACCTTGGAATGGTAAGGACATCATCTGATATCTCAATCTTATCTAGCAATCTCTTAATATACACTTATATTCAGAGCAATCTAGTCTGATTCTCACGCCGGAGGGTGGTCACAAGGAGGAACCCCCCCTTCTCAGTGATGAGCTTACGGTGTCTGTTTTGCAGGTCCCCTGAAGAACAACCTTCTCTGCTGGACCTCATCCTCGTGGGAAACATTACTTAACCCCCAGATTATCTATAATCTGCCCAGGGTTCACCTAGTGTTTCTTCAGACAACATTTGGTTTTTTCTAAGTTTTCGAAACTGTAAGGGTACAAAAGATTTTTGAATATCAGTACGCATCAAATTAAAGCAACCGATCATCATCATTTCCCCGTTTATTTGATTGGTAATTAATTATATATAGTGTATCTTCAGACTGTTATTTGATTTTCATGCAAACAGTTTGTTAATTTATTCTCATTCAGGTTGATTATAGCAGAAGACAAGACACTTTTCATATGCTCGGTTATAAGAACGGAGTTTCCAGCTGTCCATCCGTGGTACTACACCAAGTGCTCAATCGCCAAATGTACGGGTACACGCCGAATCACAGGAGTCAAAACATGCTGTAACATCAACAAGCACCAATGATAATTATACTATGTATACAACATGTTCAAACTTTGCACAAATACCTTAGTAGGTGTAACTTTGCCTCTGTTTTTGTTTTCTTTTAAGTTGTCTTCCTCTGTATAAACAGAACCGGTGTAATGTCCTATTTTAAACAATTATTGACTGCTATAAAACATGCCTGCACCCAACATTTTCAAATTAAATGACGGTCTAAGACAGTTTGGAGATCAACGACGAAATGCTCTTGCACGCTGCAACGTCGCGGGGTCAAGAAACTTTAATAGACTTATTATAGAGATATATATTATGTGAATAGAGAAAGGGGGGTTTCATCGATCAAAACATATTCCTTAATGGTATCATATGCCTCCTTCCCTTGGCCGGCTCCCTGTTTCTCGATCCATCCCTCCACCATAATACATCTTCCTCTTCATGTTCTCTATTTTATTAACCATGGACTCTAAACTCCATCCTGTCGTAAACCTTCATCCCCGTAACTTTGGAGATGGAATCCGGCCTATACACGGAACTCTTTACCATTCATTGCAAGGCGAATCTCGTCTATGATCATCTCATCCATACTACGCCACCGGTATTGGCAACATCCTCCAGCAAAGATGCCGACCCTAAGACTCCTTCACCACCACTTGCTACCGATTCATAGCAATGCATCGATTCCATAGTTCTACAATGGAACGATTTCTATGGATCTCTTGAACACAATTTTGAAGAAACATACAACGGCTTACGCCGCTTGGAAAGCACTTGGTGATATCTTCACCGACAATAAAGCCTCTCAAGCCATTCATCTCAAAAACAAGTTCGCAACTACCCGACTTGACAATTTTCCAAATATGAGTGCTTACTGTCAAGAGCTTAAAGTTCTCGCTGATCAGCTCGCAAACGTTGACGCTCCGGTTTCTGATGATGATCTTGTTCTCCAACTCATCACCGGCTTAAACGAGCAATACGAAGGGATCGGTATGTTACTACAAAACACACACCCTTTACCCTCATTTTATGCTGCTAGTTCAAGTGTAATCCGAGAAGAAACAAGAAAATCGGTTCAAGCCGCTGGAGCCGCGGCTGCCGCTGGGACTTCTCTTCATGCAGCGGCTAACAAACCTGACACGCACCACACCTCTTCCCCTGAATATCGTGGTGAATAATTTGATCGGGGACCCGGGCGCGGTGGCGCCCAATCTCGCGGTGGTCGTGGTCGTGGTCGTTCTTTCTATGGACGTGGACGTGGTCATCAACAAAGCTTCCATGGTCCTGGAAATCACAATCTTCAACAGTGGCAGACTCATCAAACGTATTGGGCTCCTCAGGCCCAACAATGGCCTCCACATTTGCAACAACAACCCAACTAGCCCATTCCACCATGTCCTTACCCAACTGCTCCAAGGCCCAACCCACATTCTGCTAGACAATCTGGAAACGGAATTCTTGGGCCGCGACCCGATCAGGCGTATGCAACAGCCCGTAGCTACACCAGTTGACACAAATGGGAAACTAAGGGCCTCAACTGGTACACCGTTTTCCGACCAGACGCTATACCGTAGCATGGCCGGTGCTCTTCAGTATCTTACTTTCAGCCGACCCGACATCAGTTATGCAGTTCAGCAGGTATGCATGCACATGCACGCTCCAATGACAAGTCATTGGGATGCTCTTAGACGCATCGTTCGTTATATATCTGGTTCCGTGGATTATGAGTTAATTTTGGGTAGCTCCACTGGTCCGTCTCTTCTAGCATACACGGACGCTGATTGGGCAGGTTGCTCGGATACTCGTCGTTCTACATCCGGTTATTGTGTTTATTATGGTAATAACTTGAGTTCTTGGTCTTCGAAGCGACAACCGACTATCTCTCGTTCGAGTGCTGAAGCCGAGTATCGTGGTGTTGCTAATGTCGTGGCTGAAATATGTTGGTTGCGCAACCTTCTCTTGGAGTTAAATCGTCCTCTTTCGCGAGCTACCTTAGTTTATTGTGATAACGTCAGTGCAATCTACTTATCTGGTAACCCGGTTCAACATCAACGAACGAAACACATTGAGCTTGATATTCACTTTGTTCGGGAACAAGTTCAGAAAGGTCAAGTCCGTATCCTCCATGTCCCTACCTCTTATCAGATTGCTGACGTCTTCACCAAGGGCTTATCGTGCACTCTGTTTGAAGACTTTCGTTCCAGTCTCAACATTCGGCCTCCTCTCGCTTCGGCTGCGGGGGAGTAATAGACTTATTATAGAGAGATATATTATTTCCATATGATTTGTATGTATCATTGATTTATTGCCTTGTATTCAAAAACAAGATAGATATATATTATGTGAACAGAGAAAGGGAGGTTTCATCGATCAAAACATATTCCTTAAAACTTGTTTATTAAAACTAGTTGTTAAAAAAAAACTATCTAAAAGATTTAAATAAAAATTAATACTTTTAAATACAATGTAGCCCACCAAAAAGGCATTCAGTGTGTCTGTGGTCATGAAGTGCATCACCTTCAAATGCATATAGTCTCAATGTTGCACTCCTGATATACTGTCTTCCACCTCAACTAAGTGCACTCAAACACACATGGTTTTGAGTAGTCTAATATTTGGGTACAAGGACGTAAGTTTATACATCAAATGAGGAAAACAAATATGTTAGAAAAATAATTTTACTATTAAAATGAATTAAAAAAAAATGATTGGTTAGGATAACACATGACAACAAAATCTATTAATAAAGTCATGCATGAATTTGTTGTATATAATATTTGGGCACATATGACATATACATCAGTTTATACATCAAATGTAATTGCTATATAGTGTAACTAGCTTTAAAGCCCATATAATACACGAGATGATTCAAATTCTACAATTATAAGTAAAATAAATAATTACATAATATATTCGAAAAATATATTACATCTATGCTGTATCTATATTATGTGTATATAAATTGATTTTTTTAATCACAAAACGATTTTTTTCTAAATGAACTTAATAAAAAAAATGTAGTGCAAAATCGAACCCGGTAATGCTCCTTCTATTGATAATTTCATTCTCAGTATCAAATATGTAGAATTGAAAGAATTTTGGTTGTGAACCAATTTTGGAAAGAAGACTTCTCATACAATATTAGTTCTGACCACTCACCTAAATACAGAAGAAGCGTTACCTTTATTGGTATATATATATTTATCAATTTGAAGGAAAGGAGAACATTAAGTTGTAACGACAGATGTTCTTCAAGAACTATGTTTTTCTGGGCTACACCATGAAAAAGATTTTGATAAGTTTCAGAGGGCTTTTCAACTTTGCTATAATGACAACATAAAAAATAACATGTTAAATTTGTGAACATTTTGCTTCATTTGAGCACAGTTGCATATTTTGCTCTTCTCATATAACTTTCTAATCACCATTGAAGGAAAAGTTAATGTTAACACAAATGTTTTAAATTTGATAAAAGTTAGAATCATTAATAGGCCATGCCAGAAGTTTTCGCTATCTTTTCTTAAATTTTAACAGTCAAGCGAAAATCGTCAATTTGTCAAATCTCCCGAACCTTTTGATTATTTTAAAAACAAAAACCTTAAAAATAAACTCGAAACCCGAATCATATTTAAAATTCTTACTTTCATCCATTTGACATTTTAAGTTAACACTTTGAACTCATAAAAAAATTTGATGACAAATCTATTTGCAATCTCAAACTTTTAAAATACTCGGATTTATCATTTTTGACCCGTAACAAATTTTGACACAAATGTAGTTAATTTGTACCAAACAATCTATTTACTAACTTTTGACCTGTAAAAATCAAATTTAAGTTACACAAAAAACCAAGACAATCATTGATAAAAAAATCAAGAAATTAAATATGATAAACTATATATGAAAAGTGATTGGTATATACGACATTTTAACACACACACACAGACACACACACACACACACACACACATATATATATATATATATATATATATATATATATTAGGTTTGGTATCATATAAGAACTCTAAAAAAGGTTAAAACTTTTAGGAACTCTAAACAACCAAACATTTTTTTAAATTTTTTTATATATTAACATTATTTAAGAGTATTATCATATTTTATATAAAAATTTTTGATTACATATATTAATCACAAGTTTACATATGTGTAAAATTTATGTACTAACAAATTTACATAAGTGTAAAACAAACACACGATATGTATAAAAACTAATTTTCAAAATTGTAATCATAAATATAGATATAAAAAATAATAAAACAACACTCAATAACATTAACATACAATTTTTTTTATAAAAAAAACGTTAGTTTTCAAGGTTCCTTCAAGTTCTTAAATAATTTAACAGTTGTAATGATACTCATCCTATATATATATATATAGTTTACTAAATTAACCGAAAAACACAAATGGATAAATTTAAAACATATAATAATAATTTATAAATTTATATGACAATTTACAACAACAATAGATAAATGAACTGATTTAAAAAAATGAATCGACTTTTAAGCATATATTTATAATTTAATGATTAAAAAAATTGTTTGGTAAAATGAAAGCATATTCGAGTTTTGTTTTTCTTACAATATTTAACAATATAAATAATACAATATGTTAATGAAAACATTTGTAATTATATTCTTTTCAATCTTTAACTAATATGGTTTGTTGTTAATTTTTGAATTTCACAAAGTATTTTGGAATATATAGTAAAATAATATGTAAATATTTATTTTTATTAATATGTATAGATATAATATAAATACTGTGTAAAAAGAAAATAAATAATTATTGATCTATAACATATATTAGGGTCAATTAAGATTTTATTTTAGAGAGAAAAAAATTGTGAGCTTTAACCACAAAACAATATGTGTGAGTGTTATTTTCTTTTATCGTAATAGATGATATAGTAAGTTTCTTTTTTATAAAGTGAAAAGTTAAACTTTTTGAATTTTGACTTCAATTATGAATCTTTGAATGAATTCTATTAAATGGGTTTTGTTCTTAATGTAAAATTGTTGTTGGATCAAAGGATTTACATTAAAAGTAGTTTGAAGGTTAATAAAACTCAATTTGACATTTTATCTAAAATCTAGCAAGAATTGTGCTCAACCCACAACATTCATTGGGATTATTCCAAAATTATTTTAACTATAAAACATTAAATATATGATAACTTTTATATTTGTTGTCTAATAATCCTGTTGAATGATCAAACGGGGTTACTTTAATCAGCATAATTAACAAAGATAAATAGACAAATAACAATGTTTTGAAAAACGAATCATTTATTGACTAAATGTCCGAGAAGTTCATTGGTCACACCGATTATACCAATTGAACCATTTTAAATACCATATAACATTATAATAATTAAAAACTAAATGATATAAAATATATTGAACAAAATACTAGAATAAAAACTAAAATTATTTTGTTTTAATTGATTTATACTAATACAAGTTCTAGGTACTTAATTGTATTTTTAAACATTAGAAAGGTTAAAAGAAACAATACAAATTAGAAACATACTAATAAAGATACATATGCGTTGCGACGTAGTTTAAATCCATCGAAAACGATTAGAACGAACACCAATACCGGTCCCGATAACACCGACATAGCTATCTATGTCATAAAGGATATCGACACATGTTTTACATGGAAAAACATAAAAATGAATAACAAAATGCGTCGCGATGTGGCCTTTAAACCAACCAAAAATAGATATAGAAACGTTAAAGCATGCACGTATTGCGGCGTGTTAACTTGCAACATTTAGACTGAAACATAAAACATAAGTTAAATAAACTTATAGTTAAAGTATATGATTTATTAAAATTCAAAATAAACCATAAGGCTTATATTACATTTTACTAATACATTAAAGGAATGAAACTAAAAGTTAATCATACTCTAAGAAACAATATGAAAAGTTACGAAACATAAGGGGACAAAAGAAAAACTATGAGACGTACCTATATCCCCCTCTCCCAATAAACGATAATTTTTCTATACTAGTGGTAGGTTGTGGTTGCTTCTCATTGATAATATCCTGCGCAAAGCAATTCTTTTTACGATCTCTTCTATATATAACACAAACCGAACTACATCTGGATAATGGGTAAGCGAGCAACAAGCTGCGCCGCTATCCCCTTTTGAATCGCAAAGCCTATTCTACTAAATATAAATCCTTGGTTCATCGGGCTCTGCGAGTCACTGTGGATCACCTTCTGCACCCGCTCCAAGAGGCGAACCGCCTCGGGAGCTAGGGATCCAAAAGTGTCGAAGGCAAATGGAATGAACACGTGCTGATTCTCCAAACACGATGTCTCATGCTTAGCAACCTTCCTAGACTCCGCTCTCAAAATCGCCTGTCCCGGTACGAAGCCACTGTCTCTCAGCCCCACCCACGGGGATACCCCAGTGAGGTCAACACACGCATGCTTACCCCCTGCCCAGCCAAACACAAGAACATCCGCAGGACGCATGGTAGATCTTCCCTCACGCGGATCAGTCAAAAAGTTAACAGGTGCCTCTTTCTTGGCTGAGATCCCGACACGTCTAAGCACATCCCATAACACATCTCTAACCCAGTCATGACGATACTTGAATCCCGGCAATTCCTTACAGTGGAGGGCATGCGCACCGAATCTCTTCTGTCATGGTTCATAACCCGACTTGAATCCATATACATTTAGTTTTTGGATCTTATTTAAGGTTAAAGCAATTCTGATGTGTGTCTAATGAGTGCTTCTTTCTACGGGACTCACAACTAAGCTTTAATTTTTAAAACAAAAATTCTTAATAACACCACACACAACCGGAAAGTGTACCGATCACAGGTAGCATAGACCTAAGAAGTCCGAGTATCGAACACAAGGACACGTGAAAACGCCTAAAATTACTAAACCCTAGACAAGACCTTCCTAAGAATAATATTTTTTTAATTGGTTTTTAATAATTAAACTACTTGACTTAAATTACTTTGACTAAATTAATTAAATTAACTTACTTAACTGGACTAACTGATACACTTAATGAAACTTAACTGACTATGACTGACAATGGAGAAAACGTCTACTCAGATAAGAATCAAATTCACGGTCTAACAAGCAAATGGATTGAATGATCTCACGACACCGGTATCTAAAGATGACATAACTAAGGTTCGCTCAAGCTAGCTATATCATCTCTCGGTCTCACTAACAAACCCAAACTTAAACTTAATGATTTTAAAAACAAACCGGGAAACGAGTGCTAAAGTGTTCTAATGTCGACTCTCCTCTCGGACTCACCGACACTCGACCATAATGGGAATGAATACTACACAACCAAGGATAGAGGAACAATTTAGCTTAACACAAACTAGATCAACTAACCGCTCACAAAACCAAACCCGACAAGAACCGAACCCACTGTCGCACAATCCTAATCCTAACAAGCAAAGGCTATGAGACGACTTTACTTCTTTTCACTTCTCGATCTCTAAGAAGGTGTTTACCCATTTAAAAATATCAATTAACAATCACAACAAAACCCTACGGTTGTACCTACCGCAAACAAACTCTAAACACAAAGTAAAGACTTGAACATACAACTATCAATCAAGACCAAATTAATTAATCGAATTATGAGATTATGAGAGATTATCAATAATATGGCAGCCACTAAACACAACCTAATTCATCATTAAACCAAACTTTCAATAGCAATTCAAGTTATATTAACCATACAATCCATTCAACTCATCAAAACTGAACAATAATCATCACACCTAGTTAGAACTAAGTAAATTAGCCAAGCATGATTTTTGGACAACAACTATAACTTAAACTCCCTCCGTCCAATAACAAGTGTCATAGTTTGAAAAACACAAAATTTAAGAAAGTTTGAATGATTGCATTTTTTTCTTAACAAATTACTATAATGCCCTTAACATATATAAAAAGACAAAATTTAAAAAGTTTGAATGATTGCATTTATGTAAGGGTAAACTTGAAAATTAGTTAATAAATTTTAAAAATGAACATTTGAAATGAGATACACTAAAAAGGAAATATGGACACTTTCAAAGGGATTGAGGGAGTAATAAACATCATATTAATCACCAAAAACATAATCAAAATCATCCAACAATAAATTATGATCATACACAATTCAATTCTCAATTCAGTTGTAAGACAATTCACTTTCAAGATCAAAATCAAAAGAGTTATGAATATAAACAAGAAAGCAAAGTAATGAGTGTTATACTCTCTATTGGGGGGCTGAGTTATATGACAAGAATCGACCCCTAGCTGTTGTCCCGAGTCACATTGGCTTCTTTCTTCTTCCTTAGCTCTCAAGAACCTTCAAAAAAATATTTTCTTTCTCCTTGAAGAAGCTGCCGTACGGAAGATGGTAAAAAAGGGTTTTTTATTTTTCTTTCTTTTGTTTTTCTTGTGAGCTCCTGCGTTATATAATTTCAGCCATAAATAAATTGGTTGTGGCTCAATGGTACAGCACTCACTTTACTAGTGAGAGGTAGGGGGTTCAAACCTCACTATCACCAATTTATATGGTAAATATGAGGGATGACCATGACTTGCCATGGTTCGAGTCCTGATCTCACCCGGTTTTACCGGCTCCTCGCTGTCGTGCCATTTGGCGGGCGTGGGGGTCGGGTTTTATCCGGTGAATCCCTCAATAGGTGGACCGCTAGGGGCTCCGTTCGTCCGGACTAGTGGCCGGCTTGGGCTACCTTTAGCCAATGGGGGCCGCGTACGGAGTACCCGGCGTTACTTAGTTGGCTGTTAAATAAAAAATTACAGCCACAAAACAATATTATTTTTCTTCTTTTGCTGCTCCTACTGGCCGCAAGGTTTGACCACAACAAGTTGGTTATTATTTTTTTTCTTCTTGATTGATGATAGCTGCCGATCGGAAATTTTGTGTTGAGGTGCTTAGGTTTTTTTTATGTTATAATAATATATAAATATGAAAGGCTTCACATAAATGGACTCGGGTCGGGCTCTAACTTGGTTCTTCCAAAATTGATCATAAAAGGCCTTTAAGTCTTGAAAAGACCGATTCTTTTTCTCTTTAAAACCCACAACCTACGAAAGATATATAACTTTGTTAGATCATGTCAAAACAAGTTAAAATAATTATTTATTAGACAATTAAGCAATTAAAAAGATGATAAATGGTGCGGAAAACAAGTGTGTTTTACAACGTATCAAATTCATTTTCAGTTTCTCTTTCCATCGTTCTATGCTCCTATGGTTTCCAAGTCTTTTATAATCGTCGATTGAACATTCAAATAAATATCCATGTAATCAATATTCCGATTGATTTTAATATATTTGATTCGTATTCCCTGAATCAAGTGTGTTTTACAACACATCAAATTCCTTTTCAATTTCTCGTTCCATCGTTCTATACTCCTATGGTTTCCAAGTCTTCTATAATCGCCGATTGAACATTCAAATCAATATCCAAGCAATCAATATTCCGATTGACTTCAATATATTTGATTCGTATTCCCTTAATCTTCGATATGATATGAGAATATACTTCATGTTGTACCGATTGATTTTTAAAATTATAACCGATATCGTATACTCTTTCAATAGTGTGTTATGCTATCTAGGGGTGATCATAATTAGGTCCGGACCGAAAAACACGAGAACCTGGACCGAAAAAGACCGAAACCCGGACCCGTAATATCACCTTAGATTCTTCATTGGGTAGTATATGTTTCCAATTTCGGTTTCTGCTCGGGTATCGGTCTTAAGAACAAAAAAACCGAGTTTACCATGAACGTAGTAAAGAACGAGAATAGTAATGGTAAGAAGGTGAAGTACATGAAGAAGATATGGCCGTTGCATGTGAAAATGATTTAACGGACGTGAAAGTAAATTGTGAATGCTTTTAATGGACGTCAAAATAGAAATTAAGTGTAATTTAATTTGTCACTTTCAATTTTATTATCTGTATCTATATTACATATTAAACATATTTAATGGACAATATAATAATTATACACCATCGGAGGAGACGCCGCTATATTCAATGCAGTTCATCGCCGGCGACCTTCCAAGTTATCTCAGACGTATCTCCAGTGACGTTACAATCAGGTTAACAATCAATTGCATTCAATGTCACTTATTGGAGCCCCTACACTCAGGTTACATATTTTATTACTCTTCGTTATATCACAGAAAATGGATGTAAAAATAAAACAGAGGATTGACTGCATAATGGTATTGCTATGTGGCCCCAATGGTGAGATTCTAGATAAGTTAAGGAATTTAAAGTCTCGCCTTATTGAGCATATTAGCTACGAGATAATGGATCAAGATCCTAACGTTCGTTGGGATGATATTGGTATTAGTGATGCTTACAAATATTTCATGTTTTATAAATTTAATTCTAATATGTTGTCATATCTTCTTCTTTTTTAGGGAACCTGTGAAAAAAATGATAAGTAACACAATTACTACTTACTAGAGAGGCTAAAGTAACATTTTTCTACATATATGCGAGTTCACTGACAAGTAAATGGTTATGCATAGTAGATTCTTTTGTGTAGATGATTTTTAGCAATACAAATAAATGGGTATGAGTTTTGATTACTATGATTTGATATCGTTTTGGATTTGTAATTTGTTTTGATATGATTTTTTATTATTGGTGTCATTAGTATTATTATTATAATATGTTTGGTTGAGTGTTTTTATATGTTTGGTTGAGTGTGTTCTGTTGACTATGTTGCTTACATGATCCCTGCATCTATTTATGCTACACACTTATTGGTTCTATAAGCTCTCTCTGTCTTAACTTCTGAGCTGTAAATGGTAATACAGATAGAAGTTAACAAAATACTAAAGGCAGTTAGTATTTTGCAAGTGTTTGTCGATATCACATGTTTCTAATGTTATATATAGATATGTTAAATATTGTTAAGTAGGAGTGTATATGCGATCCAGTTCAAGGAATTATAATATTATGCATTTGAAGCAGACTGGTGTCATGTTATGTTCTTATTTGGTGTAGATGTTTGATAGTGAAAGCTTTTCTTTTCTGTAACTGATAGAATTGGAATCGTTGCCCATTCTCATTAATTCAGTCCTTTAAATAGGGAATTACAAATAGAAGAGATCACCCTAAATTAAGATAAGATCATCTTAATTTATACAAATATTATTAGTTACGATTGTTATCTATTACACCCCCGTAGTCGAAGCGGGAGGTTCTCAGATGCTGAGACTGGACCTGAAATCTTCGAACAAAATCTTCGGTAGGCCTTTGGTGAAAATGTCAGCAATCTGGTAACTTGTAGGTACGTGAAGAATTCGAACCTTCCCCCATTGCACTTGTTCACGCACAAAGTGTATATCAAGTTCAATATGTTTCGTTCTTTGATGTTGAACCGGGTTTCCCGACAAGTAAATTGCACTTATGTTATCGCAGTATACCAGTATGGCTGACGATAATGGCCTACGGAGCTCAAGAAGTAAATTCCGGAGCCAACATATTTCAGCTACGACATTTGCGACACCCCTGTATTCAGCCTCAGCACTCGATCGAGAGACCGTTGATTGGCGTTTTGACGACCATGAGAGAAGGTTGTCACCAAAATACACACAATATCCGGAGGTCGATCTGCGTGTGTCCGGACAGCCTGCCCAGTCAGCATCCGTGTATGCCCGTAACTGTTGAGTACCCGTAGTACCAAGCGTGAGACCGAGATTTTGAGTACCCTTTAAATATCGAAGGATGCGAATTAAGGCATTTGATGTGTTGAATAACACACTTATATTTCCTTACAATTTTATAATGTTTTAATGATTTAATATCAAATTTATGTAAGTTTAGGGGGTTAAGTGCAAAGTTTTACAAAGTTGAAATGTTTTGTGTAGGTTATGGAAAGATGTGGAAAAAAGGCAAGAAAAAGAGAACTTGGAGGGTTTAAGTGTCAAAGTTTCAAAGTTTAATCAAGGCCCGACCCAAGCCCACTTCTTAAAAGCCTTTATTATAATTATATTTAATAAATATCAAGAGAAATCTGCCATTAATCTCAGCCTAATCCCGAAAATCAAAACCCTAACCCCATAACCAACAGTTCCGATCGGAACTGTTTCTGACGCCGGAAAAAGAAGAAAAAAAGAAGAAAGCTAGCGGCGACTGAGGGAAAGGACGGCTGGAAAAGAAGAAGGAACCTTTGGGCAGCAGCTAGGGGCTTCAAACAAGCAAAAATCTCAGCCATAAACCTTGAGTATATATCTATAAACTTTATTTACTTTTCAAGAACCCTAACTTTCATTGATTTGGTCTTTTGTTTTACATTGTTTTGCAATTGATTGATAGATTGACTTATAATTGATTGTGTTTGGATCTTGAATGAGTTTTATCATGTTTATATTGATGTTTATGATGTTTACTTTGATTGTTTATGGCTGTCCAAAATCTATGTTAGGCTAAACTTGTTTGTTCTACCTAGGATAGATGATTGTTGAATGGTTTTAACTTGTTTAATGGATTGTTAATGTTCAAGACTTAAACTATTGATGTAAAGTTTAACTAAACCATGAATTAGATTGTGTATGATGGCTGTGTTTTGTTTGTTATTACTTATAATCCTCTTGCGTTAGTTAATTGAATCGGTTTTGATTAATTGATTGCTTGTTAAACTCTTTACTTGGTGTTTTGGGTTTATTTGCGGGGTGATCAACCGTAGGGATAAGTGGGTAATATATCATCTAAAATCAGTTAAAATACACCTTCTTTGAGACCGAGAGGTGATAAGAAGTAATATTGTCTCGTTGCTTTTACTTGTTAGAATTAAGACCGCGCGAGAACGGGTTTTGTCTTGTCAAGTTTGAGTGTTTATGTGCAATTAGTTGGTTTAATTTGGGTTAATTTAAATTGATCCTCTATCCTTGGTTGCGTAGTATTCGTCTCCATTAGGATAGTGTGTCGGTGAGACCGAGAGGTGAGTCGTCATTTGAACACGTTAATAATTGTTTTTTCCGGTTTGTTCTTTAAAATCAACTAAAATAAGTTAAAGTTTGTTAGAGAGACTGAGAGGTAATTTGACTTTCTTAAACAAGTTTTGGTTGTGTCATCTTTTATAACCGGTGTCTTGAATATTTTCAATCCATTGTGTTGTTATTTCTGTCAACATGATTCATTCCTAGGTAGACGTTTTTACATATTGAATTTAAATCAAAGTTTTCTAAAAGTGTTTTGTCAAACGTTTTCGTTTAGTTAAATTAATTTAAGTAGTTAAATAAAATCTTAAAAATTAAATAAATATTATTTTGGTAAGTCTTGGTTAGAGTTTTCTTAATCATAAACGTTTTCACGTGTCTTTGAGTTCGACATCCGGACTTCCTTGATGCTATACTATTTATGATCGGTACACTTGCCGGTTTTGTGTGGTTTCTATAGGATTTTCGTTTTTATAAATTTAAAGCTTAATTGTGAATCGTTCTTTATTTATATTATACATTTTCACACATCAGCATTCCAGTGTATGACGTGCAGAGCATGCATATGCATACATACCTGTTGAACCGCTTATGATATGTCAGGATGCGTGAATGTCAGATATTGTAGCGCACCAGCTAGACTACGAAACAGCGTCAGATCATTGAATGGGGGACCGTCTTCGGCACGCATCTTTGATTTTGTTTCGACTGGAGTTGGGACTGACTTGCATGAAGACA
This sequence comes from Bidens hawaiensis, assembly GCF_021521415.1. Classification (NCBI taxonomy): domain Eukaryota; kingdom Viridiplantae; phylum Streptophyta; class Magnoliopsida; order Asterales; family Asteraceae; genus Bidens; species Bidens hawaiensis. The sequence goes on along the minus strand of NW_027504002.1, from coordinate 928 downwards.
TTCCAGCTTTCATTAATATATATGTAACATAATTACTTTGTGACAAGAACATCCGGTTGCCCGTTCTTTCTACCGAAATTCCCAAGAAAAAACTGAGAGGACCGAGGTCCTTCATGGCAAATTCTGATGCAAGTTTAGCCATAAGATTCTTACGGAGCTCGTTGGAGGAAGTCGTCAGAATGATGTCATCAACATATATTAATAAATACGCCATGTTATTTCCGTGATTAAAAACAAACAAAGAGTTGTCACAGCGGCTTTGACGAAATCCATAAATCGTTGGTACCATGCATGAGGAGCTTGCTTTAGGCCATATAATGATTTCTTTAGACGACAAATATGATCAGGGTAATCCCGATGTCGAAACCCCATCGGTTGATACATGTATACTGTTTCATTTAAATTGTCGTGTAGAAATACGTTAGTGACATCTAACTGGTGAATCGGCCTGTGTTAAAGCTAAGGATAACACAGTGCGTATAGTTGCGGGTTTAACCACGGGAATGAATGTCTCCCCACAATCAATACCCATTTATTGATTTCGTCCATCACATACCAACCTTGCTTTGTATCGTTCCAACGACCCGTCTGATCTGAATTTGTGGCGGAAAAGCCACATGCTCCGTATAACATTCATATCCGGTTGGCGAGGAACTAATTCCCACGTCCTATTTTTAATAAGGGCATCGAATTCAATTTTCATCGCTTGGCGCCATTCTGGTGTGGACAAGGCATCCGTTGGGTTACGGGGAATAGGTGCTACAGATGTGGTGTTCAGGTTAAAGGTTTGTTTTGGTTTGGTTATTCCATCCATTGAGCGGGTACAGATGGTGCGGGTGGCTGTGTTTTGAGGTTGGGGTGGGTTTGGTGGGTTAGTCGTGGGTAAGGGAGGGGTAACCGAGGGCTGTTATGTTTCTGGTGAAGTGGC
>NW_027504001.1:0-28842 GCF_021521415.1 Bidens hawaiensis | reverse complement strand
TTTTGGATTCGCGTATATAAGTTTCTTGTCGATCGGATAGGATATCGCTACGATCACTCGGGTTTATACCATCTTCTTAATATATATATATATAAGGTAATTCAGATAGAAAGAAAGATTTTGGACGAAGAGTAAATGTCCCGTTTCCAACCTATTTATAGAAAATTCAGGAGCCCGTCGCGATACGCGATGGTCATAAACAAAGGACATCGCGTATCGCGAAGAATCTTATAGCTTTGCCGAGTCAGCCCTAGGTAGGCTGCGTGGCACGCCACGTGTCACGTTACGTGTCTTGTCTGCGTAAAATCCACGTCTCGTAACGCGATATGTTACCTTAATAGGCCATCGCGTATCGCTACGCCGCAACGTTTTGTATAATTTTACACGTCTTTGCGTTACACGATGAGACTAATCTACACCTGTCGCGTATCACGATGGGGAGGATTATTAAAAATTTTAATTTTCCATAAAAAAATACTAAGATGTGAGCGTGGCGAAGTGCAAAGTGCGCCATCAAAATGCCACATTGCGCCCATCTGATTTTGCCCGAGCCGGTGCCCGTGTGTCACACCCCAACCTACGGCGGAAATGCTGAGGCGTGAAATGATTGCTCAAAGCTTTTCAAAGGTACTATCATGCAATATTAAATGTAAACAATAATCTATTATATTTAATTAAATAATCATTTACCTCAAATTAACCAAAGTACATAAAATTAAAAATTAAATCAAATAAAAAATTAATATTCTAATTCTTGTGTCTTCTTCTCTAGCATGCAACCTAATTTTCCTTCAAATACAAGCTCGAGAATCACATCACACGATAACCTGCATATGCATTAAAAATAAAATAGGTTTTTGTCAACACAATGTTGAGTTAGTATAACACCAGATTTGAGACACTATATAAAATAAGTAAAAGTGCAAACTGTTCCTGTGATGATATACAGATAAGCCATAGCACATAAAAATAAAAAAAAACAATAAAGAAAAGGTTCAACCAATCCATATAAATGGACAGTGGCTACCAAGCAAGGACTAAACCGTTTCCATAAAGATGGGTATCGGTTGCCGAAGTAAGCAAATAGCATTCAAATAAAGCAAGTAAACAAATAGCAAGTTAGGCAAACTGATAAACCCACAAGGATAAACAGTTTTGGTTGAGTAATATATAATATAAAAATATCTATGAACTCATATGTCCCCAAACGTGGAAAACGAGTAAAAAGAGTGGAGTGAAATCCTCACCTTAGTGATTAAGCAAGCGGAATTAGTAGGATAATAATAAGTATGAAAGCGGGTGATCTCGCGTTGACGATATAACCTAATAAAGAAGTTACCGACAAGCTTTCATTCTCATTCATAACATAATATCTATCACATAAATTATACATGGCATGGACTTACTATTTAAGGTAAGTGTATGAACTATCACATTGAGTATGCATACAGCCCCGAAAACAGAACAAGGAAATGGGGCTAGAAATTCACCTGAACTCGGTTACGTTCACCGTTAATGGTTATCCATTTCTTTATTTGTGCACGGCTAACTGTATAACAATTAAGCGTATTGGTTACTATCACTATCCATATCGTAACTCCTAATTTAATTATAACCCTCAACGAACGGGGGGCCCGGGGGAAGCCCCCTAGCAGCGGGGGTTCTAGGGGCGGCAGCCCCTAGTAGGGTCCAAGGGGCAGAGCCCCTGGCTGGGGTAAAGTTATTATCTAATTCGCTAACTCATTCGCCATAACGAATTAAGCCTGATTCATTAACTGGTTTGTTATCTTACATGATCTGATTCGCTAGCTGATTCGTTATTTATGGTTTTTTTATCTTAACATAGCGAATGGTGAGTAACGAATCACCTAATTTGTTATTTTAACATGGTCTAGTTCGTTGTCCTAGTTCGTTATCTTTACGTTACCTGATTCATTATCTTAATATAACGAATGGATAGATAACGAATTAAAGGTTCATCCGTTATCAAGTCGCACGAATGAGTCCCATTCGTCATGACCGCGTATCGAATGATCAGTCATAACGAATTATCAACAATTCTTATCCAGACTTTGACTCAGGGTCAAAGTCAAAATCGTCAAGAACACGAAATACCATATCTGCAATTAAACCTTTGATTCTTAACGAAACAATATGAAATTGGTACCATTGAACTCGGAATCACAGCGCCTATAAATCCTAATCAACCAATCATCTAAATATTGTGTTTATATGGTGTAATTGAGGTATATAGGTGTGGCTCATAAGTCGATCCATGAATCTATCTATTGTTAATGAATTGTACCTCGGATTAGTTTGTTTGATTCCTTTTCATCACATTCATACAAATCTAGGATTACCTAAGCGAATCCGAACCTAGATGAGCAAGTTTTCGTTATAAACGTACCTTAAACGAGTCAATCTACGAACACGATCTAGTATTGATGTTGGTTTGTTTCGTCACCACGTTCTAGCACCAACAAGCTCGGGTTTTCACCTTCGGATCTTGGCTCGGAATAAGGATGGTGTATGTGTGTGTTTTTCAAGGTGTAGGCTATGGTGTAGAGATGGATAAAATGGAAAAGACTAGGGTTTAAGGGGTATTTATACTCCCTTAAGCCCACGGACGTAAGGCCCATTCCATTTCTTATTCCATCTTCTAAAGTCCAAGCCCACCCTCTTAGAATTTATTATCTAAACCGATACACGACACATTATTGCATAAACAAAATTCTCTTTTATTATTATAACCGAAAGTAGGATGTTACATGAACTATTAATACTTTGTTTATTAAATTTTATTATGAGCATTAGTTTCATTTAAAGTTATACTAAGCAATATAAATATTTGTTTTGAAATAACTAATGTAAATATTTGTTTATAATAATATATTTACCACATAATTATCGTATGAAAATATTAAGGTGTATTTATAAAATTTAATTATGTATTTTATATTTAAAAAGAAAACCTTTTTTTTAACCTTTAATATAAGTAAAACCTTTAACAATTCAAATAACTGTTATACACACACACACACACATATATATATATATAATCAAGGTTTGGCGAAAACAATGAGTTAACATGTCAGTTTTAGTAAAATATCGATTAATTATGTACTTATAATATTTATAATATAATTAGATTGATTAAACAAGTTATTAAAATACTTTAAATTATTTAATCAAAAACAATACCAAAAAACACGGGCTGGAAAAGGTTCAAACCCGCGACCGCCAGCCACACAAATCTTAAACAACACAACATCCACCAACTAAGTTGGCTTAAATCTTGTTACAGACACACAATTAAAGATTATAAACAGAGCAGACAATAGCCCAGAACAATAGAATACCCTAGATCGATCAATCATTTAATGCGGATTATAAACGATCAATTAACCATGGGGTTAATGATCTAGGCTCAAAAACGATCTAAATAACATGATTAATTACCAGTATTGATGATTAATCAAGGGTTAATAACGCATAAGTAGGCCGGCGGTAACGAGCTCCCGAACATGCAGATAACGATACTGATAATTATTAGGTTTAGAGGGAATGTTGGCGACGTACTGAAGGTGTTAACTGCTTGTCTAATTGAACAATTACCATCGACTATATGTATAACACAATTATCTTAAGGGCGACAAGATATATTAAGCATAACGAATCCAATTTGATTATTTAACAAAATACGAGTGTTGGTAGGCAGATTTTGGAAGGTATAACATATCAAAAGATTCAATTACTATGATTGTGACGAGAATTGAGGACCAAGAAATCAAACAGGTTATCGGGTTAAGTATACGAACATGGGTTACGGGTCAAGTGTGCTGGGTAAAAGGGTTCAATGGATATTATATGTATAATTTGCAAAAAGGTCCTCAAAGATTAGAGGTGGAATCAAATATAGGTAATAGTTTAGTTTGGGGTTACTATTGCCATATTTTGAAAGTTATAAATATATCATACATAGTTAATCAATATAATAATAATAGTTAATTTTCTCGATAAATGCGAACATCGAAATGGGTACGGTTTTAATAAGAATATAGATTTCGAATAGTCTGAGTTGTTACAGTCTCCCTTACTTTAGGGAATTTCATCTCGAAATTAAGGAATACCGTAACAACGCCATTAAAATTTTAAGAAAAATAAAATAAAATTTTAAATATGAATTATATCATAATACCGAACTTTGAATAGTTGATGCAACGCTCCAAATGGAAATCCGATAGGGGCACTTATATATAGGATGTACCAGCGGCGTATCCATCATGTCCTTATCATCTTTACATTTGTACCGTTATCTCAACTACTTACGGTTCTATATTATGTCACACAATTATCCGGATTATGATTTCCATGCGAGGGCTTTGGTAAATACGTGTCGACCCGTAATTACATAGATCTTCGGATGGTCCATATAACTCGTCCCATTGTGTTGGTTGCAAAACATGATTATTATTATTTTTTTAGAAAATAAGGGATTTGAGGAGTTTTAATTATAACACTAGAAAATTGCCAAATGTATAAAACAATTCCAAAAGCTGTAGTGGTAATAAAATCAGGAAATTTCTTAAACATCTTTTATTCGTAAAAGTATAAGTATTTAAAGTTGGAAAAAGAGATAACTTATTAATAGTTAAGGTGAATGAGTTGTAATGAATGAGGATAAGGAAATATGATAGTGGTAGGCTTTAATAAACAATCTATTTAAACAAAAGGAACTTTATTCATGAGATAAATGATAAAAGATAAATAGTTCAAATGAGAAATAATACAAGGCCATAAAGAGGCGTTACAATACGTGATTAAGAAAAGACAAAATAACTTAAGATAGATAAAAGGAACGACAAAAGTCTTCACGGTCTTTGAGTAGCTTAATTAATGTGACTTGGAGCACCATGAGGATTTGCATTCATAAAGGTTGGAGCAGTCGAGGTAGATTGACTGGGATAGCTTGAATAACTTGAGCTTGAACAGTTTGCAAAAAGGTTGTTTGGTGGAAATATGTTCGGTAAACTTGAGCTTGCGGTTGCGGGGTTTGATACTGTTGGGTTAAGTCTGGGTGACCTTGATTGATAGGAGGAGCTTGAGGGACATGAGGTTTATGGGTTTGAGCTTGGTGTGCATGGGTCAAGTAGTAGGGTGCAGTCATAGTTTGAGCTGGTTGAGCATGGATACGATGAGGACACGGATTACGGATATGGTATAGGTATCCACAATGCTAGCAAGCACGGGTATTAGGAACACCGGGTTGAGAAGTTGATATAATACTGTTTCGAGAAATAGGCTTCTCAAATCGTTGTGGAGAAGTTGGTGCACTACGGTCTTGACGACATGCAATAGCAAGATGGCCATAGCAGTTACATTTGGTGCAAAGACAACAATTGAGGTTGATCAGGTGGTGATGGTTGCAAGTCTTGCAGATGGGGTGCGCTCCTTGGTAAGGTCTCTTTTTCGGACAAAAGGAAGAGGCCCGTGATTGAGTAGGATTGGTTGCAGTTGGGTTCTTAAGTTTCTTGTTGTGAGGATGAGTGGTGGTAGATGATTCGTCGTTACCAGCAGAGATGTTAGTGGTAAAGTTGGACCGGTTGCGTTGATGTTTTGAATTTGGGTCTCCAGTCTAGGGATCGCAACAGTTAACTCTTTGGCTATACAATTAGCTATACGGGGGTGATGAGAATCCGTCGATTGAGGATGACGGTGGTTTCTTAGAGAAGACATTCTACGAAGATAAAAAATAGAGATTTATAAGGATAAGTTGAGGAAATCATTTACTAATAAAACGTTAATTGCTTAGATAATATATAGAAGTTTTGCTTTTAGAAGTGGGGAATTTGCGTCTTACTTTGAGTAATAAATGTTAAAGATTACAAGATAAGGGGGTACATTGCGTAGATATGTGTGAGGATGTAGTAAATTGATTAATACGTGATTATTAGAGGAGGTTAGTTTAAAAGTTAAAATTTAATTTATTGAGTTAACTTACCAAACAATTAACGAAACAAAGTTTGTGTGTTGGCCTCCCATGAGCCTCCCATGGCAATTTGAATGGCCCAACAAAAATTAACGAATAAATCAACTGAGTTTGACAGCCCATGAGCGTTACATGACATTTTAACTGTCCCAACTAATTAACGAATTAACAACGCAATGAGGTTATGGTGTTTTAACCGACTAAACTAAATAGCGAACTATCGAAATAAAACTTGGGTAGTTGGAGTATCTTGTAAATCATCACGTTGATTACTCAAACAAAAATACGAAAACAATTTGAGAAATGGATAGTCGGGATTCCCGACAACCATTTAAAATAACATAAAACCATAATCGTAAGCTTACCGAATTTAAGCCACGAACCACCGTGAATTCGGTTTAAAAATATTATAAGGAATGCAACCACTAATGTGGTTACGGTTGACAGCTTAGGGTGTCGGTCATATGGCATTTATATGTCTCGCTCGGGTCTATAGGGTTGATTACTGTGGTCAGGTTATCACCCAGGTAAGGAATAGCGTCTTACCTTTGGTTCTTGGAACCGTTTTTCCAATGCCTAACTCACAGTTTCTCTTCCCCTTTCCTTTATCGTAGGGACATGTGTAAGGCCCCTTTACCGGTGCCTCACTTTTCAAGTTGGATTTACTCATAAACGGTTCCAATTATCAGAGTTAATTAAAACATTCGCGGAATATTAAAACTTTCATAACATTACAATAATAATTCATAACATGTCTTAAAACATTCATCTTTTCTTTCAAAATAGAAACATTGATTATAAAACATAACAAGTCTTCAGATGCCAGACTCTTATTCTTCTGCCATGTGTCCCCGCTCAAGCCAGCTGTCTCATCCTACTCACCTGCGTGCATATTAAAAGTCAGCTACGCTGAGTGAGTTCTGGTTAATCATACATCATACAATATGTATACTTACCTTCAATCATGCATCCGAAGATACATAATGATTACTTTACCAATTTACTCTCATTACATAATTTCATACATGCGTTCATACTTTATTATTTTCATACTATATTTTTACTGCCCTTTCTATCTCAGATATTATTAGTGTCTGATCCTTTTCTTGTCTACCTCAGATATTATTAGGGTATGATCCCTTCTTTTCTATCTCAGATATTATTAGGTTCTGATCCCTCTTTTCTTCTCTATCTCGAATATCATTAGGGTTTGATCCCTTTCATCTCTATCTCAGATATTATTAGGGTCCGATCCCTTACTTCTTCATCTCCGTCCATACTGTCTTTACATACCCGTAACATACATATAATTTAGTCATTTATTCATACTCATATGTTGCACAAATCTATCATACACATTTAGCTTTCATATACATACCTACCTTGTCTCACGTGCAATATCCGAAGATCGTTCACGTACTGACAAGCTTTCATTCACATTTAAGATATACATAAATAACATACAAATCATACATGGCATACACTTACCATTTAAGGTAAGTGTATTAACTATCACATCGAGTATGCACACAGCCCTGAAAACATAACAAGGAAAATGGGGCTAGAACTCACCTGCATGCTGTTACGTTTACCGTTAATGGTAATCCCATTCTTTAGTTTTGCCCGGCTAACTGTATAACAATTAAGCGTATTAATTAATATCACTTTCCATAACGTATTTCTAGTTTAATCGTAACCCTCAACGAACGGGGGTCCGGGTACTAACTGCTAGTCTAATTGAACAATTACCATCGATTATATGTATAACACAATTCACTTAAGGTCGGCAGGATATATTAAGCATAACAAATCCAATTTGATTGATTTAACAAAATACGAGTGTCGATAAGCCAATTTTGGAAGGTATAACATATCAAAAGATTCATTTACTATGATTGTGACGAGAATTGAGGACCAAGAAATCAAACGGGTTATCGGGTTAAGGTTACGAACATGGGTTACGGGTCAGCTTTGCCGGGTAAAAGGGTTAAATGGATATTATATGTATAATTTGCAAAAAGGTCCTCAAAGATTAGAGGTGGAATCAAATATAGGTAATAGTTTAGTTTGGGGTTATAATTGCCATATTTTGAAAGTTATAAATATATCATATATAAGTAATTAATATAATAAAAATAATAGTTAGTTTTCTCGATAAATGCGAATTTCGAAATGGGTCGGGTTTAATAAGAATATAGATTTCGAAAAGTCCGATTTGTTACAGCGTGCGCGTTCGAGTGCTTCGCACCATCCGCTAGGACCACTGGGTGTGATTTGTCTTATAAGAACGTTAACATATGAGTTTTCTTTCTTATAAAGAACTCACTAGTTTTATAATCTAGCGAAGTGGGACAAGAACTTAGACTCCTATTTATACCATGGTGGAAGCCTCTCCTTATCTTTCTTCCCCAATGTGGGATGGAATTTTCTTCATTTATTTCTTTACTTTTATTTAGTGGTTTGTTATTGTAGCCCCTAGCGGGGTCTAAGGGCCAGAGCCCCTGGCTGATTTTTAGTTGCCATGTCAGGTTGGAAAAATTTTATTTTCATTAATAAGTCTTTGCTAAAAACCTCATTAGGAAATTGAAATTTAACTATTTAATCAAATTAAATCTTTGTTTTAAACGCTACCTTTCATTATCATTTAATTGCTTATTATTAGTCCTTATGTCATATAAGTTCATATCTGCCGTCTACGTACGTTGTCTATCCTTCGTTTATTTGGAAAATCATCCTTAGGTCTGTATAAATCTTGGATGTATAAGTTTTCCAGCGCATAAGTGTTTCTAGCGTGTAAGCCTCCCCAGCACATAAGTCATACATATACGTTATACATACACGGTGTATAAGCATCTACATATAAGCTCTATACTTACACGGCGTATAAGCATAAACACTACCATACTTACACGCAGTTATTCATATACGATGTATAATGTAACATCCTACTTTTGGTTATAATAATAAAACAAATTTCGTCTATTTTATAGTGGGTCGTTATCGGTTTAGGTAAATAGAATATGAGTTGGGCTAGTGTTGGGTTAAATGGATATGGGTTATGGACTTGTGTTATGAAAGAAAGAAGGAAAGACCATGGGCTTAAGCCCATGATCCCTAAATATGTAAACCATAATCACCATTTAATTCCTCATTTACACATATTCCATACACAATCCAAAACACACACTTAAGCCTTCTCTCTAATCCTATCCTTACCAAAGCCAAAACCAAGAAGGAAACCGAGCACCGACCCGAGGTAATAATAGTATGATATTGTATAAACCATAACCCATTAGTTATGGTCACGAAACGATGAGCCGACACCGTTAAACAGTTTAAGTCACGAGATCCGGATAGAATCGGGTATAAACCGAACCTAAGATGGGCTTAAGGATCACCCTAGCTCAGATCTGGATCGAACGGGGAGAAAAACGGTGAAAAACGAGTCAAAACTCGTTTTTCCGGCGAAACCGCATTTTTCCGGCGACGGCGGCGGAAAAGATACGAGGTTAAGGGAATGTCAGAGAATGTTCTGACATTATCTGACCTAACCCTAGTTCGTTAATGAAGGATTAACGAACTAGAGGCAATTCATCAGCTGATTCCCTAAGGAAAGAATAACGAACTAGCTTTAGTTCGTATCCAATTCGTTAAGGGAAAAAGATAACGAATTACCCTTGATTCGTTATAGTCATTCGTTAACAGAGATAACGAATTAGAAGGTCCAATTCGTTACATGGACTAATTCGTTATATGGACTGGTTCGTCAAATGACCAGTTCGTTAGAGGGTTCAATTCGTTACAGGGACCAGTTCGTTATAATGAACCAATTCGTTAAAGAACCAAGTAATGAACTAGAAGTTTTATGAAATGACAGAACATTCCCTGAACTTATAAAAGAATGGTTTAATTACAAAGAAGCCCTTGGACTTTTTAAGTTAGCAAATTTTATGATGATTCAAAATTCTAATGGAAAATGTGTTAAGACATTTAATGGAAATAAAATTTTTCCAAGCTAACCTGGCAGCTCGACCCCAGCCAGGGGCTATGCCCCTTGAACCATGCTAGGGGCTGCCACCCCTAGACCCCGCTGCCAGGGGCACTGCCCCCGGACCCCCGTTCATTGAGGGTTATAATTAGACTAGAAACGCGAGATAAGTAGTGATAGTTAATTAATGCATGTAATTATTATACAGTTAGCCGTGCCCAACTGAAGAAAGGAATAACTATTAACGGTGAACGTAACCGACTTCAGGTGAGTTTCTAGCCCCACTTCCTTGTTATGTTTTCGGGGTTGTGTGCATACTCGATGTGATAGTAAATACACTTACCTTAAGTGGTAAGTGTATGCCTTATATGAATTATGTATGATGATTTCTTGACGGTGCATGAACGATCTTCGGATATGGCATGGACCGTCAGGTGGTAGCTAAAGATATGAATGATATATTTGGTGTATAATTGATGTTTGAATGAAGTATGTATGATGTATGAGTTATATATGCATGGTATGTAAATAGTACATGAACGATCTTCGGATATTGCATGTACTGCCAGGTAAAGGTTAATGATAAATTATTATATATGAAGAATGAATGATGTATGTATGTATGAAACATACAGTTATGTATATAGAAAGGTATGGTATGAAGGTATGGAATAAAGGGTGACCGGACTCTAATAATATCTCAGGATGGAGGGTACCGGACCCTAATAATATTCGAGGATGAAGGGAGACCGGACCCTAATAATATCCGCGGATGAAGGGAGACCAGACCCTAATAATATACGAGGATGGAGGGTACCGGACCCTAATAATATCCGAGGTATGTAGGGTGAAATGCCCTTTATAACGTAAGGTTAGCTATAAATGTGTATGGACGAATGAAGTGCAAGTTATGTATGTAATGCGTACCTTTGGACACGTTTATGTGTATGTAAAGTAAGCTATGTGATTAACTAGAACTCACTCAGCGTAGCTGACTTTTAGTATGCACCCAGGCAAATAGGTTGAGGCAGCTCGCGTGATTAAAGACACATGGCATGGAATCGAAGATACTGGCATCTCGAAGAAATGTTGTGATGTTTTAAAGACTATGTTTTGCTTTAAATGACTATAAATCTTTTTATAAGACAAGATTTGATGGTTATGTAAAATATTATGGTTGAAGTTTTATTATTCCGCGAAAGTTTTAATTAAATCTGATATGCAAGAACTGCGTTTACGAGTAAATCCAACACTAAAGTAGGGCTACAGGTAATGGGGCCTTACAAGTTGGTATCAGAGTAAAGTTCGAGATATTTAAGCATCCTACATGCTTAGACTCGAACAGAGAATGGGATAAAAGAATGAAAAGAAAGAAGAATCCAGTGCGAGAATGCCATGTGTCACTCAAGCAAGCTAAGTAAAGGTAAAGTATGTGATTAAATTCACGTGTAAAGTAGAGTAATGACTGGATGTTTGCATAATTGCTAAATAAAGAATGTATGAATGCTAGGTTAATGGCTAGGGATAGGAGTATGTGATGATATGAACTGTTTGAGTGTCTAACTGTTAGAAGTAGAATTAGCACAAACAGAATAATAATAGGAAGTGTATAGGACACGGAAGGTAACATGAGCAGCTAATCATAGCTGGCCACTGTTATTACCTGTTAGCTTTACAATCCTTGTACTAAATGGTTCCTTAAATGATGAAGTTTGTGTTTCCTAATAGAATACGTATGGCTGGAGCAAAGAAAGCTACTGGAAAGGGGGGACGTTTTGTATGTTGTGGTAGGCCACGCGTTGTCCGAGAACCGTCAGTAGAAGCGGCTACTAACAATGAGGGAGAAGGAAGTGCAGCTGGTCGAAATCCGAGTAACAACGAGGGGTATCAACTTGACCCTGCTGTTCAAGCTGCCATTGCTCAAGAGGTAGCAGCTGCTGCGAAGAATTGGAATGCTGAAGGGTCCGCTGAAAGCCGTGAAAGAACCGATGACAGGGTGGAAGGTGGTGGTAAGAAAAATGATGTAGGGGAGGGGGAAGAATCAAGCGTGGTTAAGTCAGTGAAGGTTGATGACAAGAAAAGGGGCCGAGGTGGGTGCAACTATAAGTCCTTCAAGGGTTGTGACCCGCCGAAGCTGACTGGCTTGGGAGACGCAATCCCTACTCTCCAATGGATAACTTCTATGGACAAGGTTATCCGCATTAGCGAGTGCCGTCCCGACCAAGCTATGGGTTTTGCCACCCAATCATTTTCTTGATGAAGCCATGTACTGGTGAAAAACTGTTGAACAGAGGAAGACCCGGGAGGAGATCAAAGCTATGCGGTGGGATGATCTGAAGGAGTTGGTAATGAAGAGGTTTTGTGCTGATGCGGAGGTTGAGAGGGTTGAAATGAAGTTCTTGAGCCTAAAGGCGGGTAAGATGACACACCGCGAATACACCACTAAGTTCAACCGCCTGTCTAGGTTGGTGCCAGACATGGTGAACACTGAAGCCAAGTGGATCAAGTGTTACCTTAGGGGACTACCACAGAAGGTTCGCGTCTTGGTCAAGGCTGGTAGACCGGGGTACTTTTGATTCTTCTATAGGACCCGCAGAAATGGTTTATGACGACTTGTCGGCAGATGATGTGAGGGTGGAAGAGAATAAGGATAAGAAATGGGTCGCTCCTGTCAAGCGCCTAGGTACTCAGTTATGGAACCCAATGGACAAGAAGCAGAAGGTGTGGGGGAGCAAGACATGCAAGACATGTGGAAAGGTACACGGTGGTGAGTGCAAGTGGGGTACTGGTTCGGACATGTGCCGCAAATGTGGAAAAGCTCATGGTGGAGAGTGCAGGATGGGGACAAATGCCTGCTATAAGTGTGGGAAGATGGGGCATTATGCTAATGAATGAAATGCAAAACCCGCATGCTATAACTGCGGTAAGACGAGTCATTTTGCAAGGGATTGCACGGAGGGGGAAGCTGGAGGTAGTGGAAAGAAAGATGCTGATCAAGCAAGGTCGAGGACTAGAGCCTACATGCTGACCCAAGAACAAGCTAGGCAGATTCCCGATGTTGTGACTGGTACGTTATTAGTAAACGGTATTTCTGCTTCAGTATTATTTGATTCGGGTGCGAATAGAAGTTTTGTAGCCACGACATTTAGTAAGCTAGCTAAAATGAAATGTTGCCGAGTGTCTGAAACCTTTATAGTAGAAACCGCTAGTGACACCTCGGTGAAAATAATGAAAACGGTTAAGGACTATAAGATAGAATTGGAGGGACATGAGTTCCCTGTTACTTTGTACGTTATGACCTTAGGAGGGTTCGATGTAGTTCTGGGTATGGATGGGTTGTCCGATTACGAAGCTCAGATAGTATGTAAGAGTAGGATAATAAAGCTAAAGTCCTTGGATGGTAGTGTCGTGACGGTTTATGGCGATAAGGAAAGTTCAGGGTATAACGTCATTTCGATTATAAAAGCCGAAGGGTTATTAAGGCGAGGGTGCGGTGCCTACCTGGAGTATGTTGTCAACGCTACGGCCGAGACGAAAGAAATGAAAGATGTTCCTATTGTGCGGGACTACCCAGAAGTATTCCCTGAGGATCTTCCGGGTTTTCCACCGGAGCGAGACATAGAATTCCAGATAGACTTAGTACCAGGAGCCCAGCCCGTCGCGAAAGCGCCTTACCGTCTAGCGTCGTCCGAGATGAAAGAACTAATGTCCCAACTGCAAGAACTCTTCAACAAAGGTTTCATAAGGCCAAGTGTTTCCCCGTGGGGCGCACCGGTGTTGTTCGTGAAGAAGAAGGATGGAAGTATGAGAATGTACATAGACTATCGTGAGTTGAACAAGCTTACGGTAAAGAATAGATATCCATTTCCAAGGATTGATGATCTGTTCGACCAATTGCAAGGTTCAAGTTGGTTCTCACGAATAGATCTCAGATCAGGCTATCATCAGCTGAAGGTGAAAGTGGCAGACATCCCTAAAACAGCGTTTCGGACGCGGTATGGACACTACGAGTTCCTCGTAATGTCATTCGGTCTAACGAATGCTCCCACTGCATTTATGGACATGATGAATAGGGTTTGTCGGCTAATGTTAGATAAGTCAGTTATCGTCTTCATCGATGATATATTAACTTATTCCAGAAGCGAGTCTGATCATGCTGAACATCTGAGAGAGGTTTTGGAGACTCTGAAGAAAGAGAAGTTGTATGCTAAGTTCTCGAAAGCACGTTCTGGTTGCGAGAAGTGCAATTTCTAGGTCACGTGATCAATCCTGAAGGGATTATCGTGGACCCGGCTAAGATTGAAGCTATAACAAATTGGAAGACTCCACAGAATCCGACTATACGAAGCTTCTTAGGGTTATCTGGCTACTATAGGAGATTCATCGAAGGTTTCTCCAAGATAGCCGCACCATTGACCGGTATGACCCGAAAGTCGATAGTATTCAGTTGGGGTAAGTTTCAAGAAGAGGCTTTTTAGGAGTTAAAGAAGAGACTCACGCAAGCTCCAATCCTTTCTTTACCCGATGGTGACGAAGATCTGGTTGTTTGTACTGATGCTTCTCATCGTGGGTTAGGTTGCGTGTTGATGCAACAAGGAAAGGTGATAGCTTACGCGTCTAGACAGTTGAAAGTCCATGAGAGTACTCATCCAACGCATGATTTAGAGCTAGCAGTAGTAGTGCATGCTCTCAAGATATGGAGACATTATCTGTATGGTACTAGGTGTACCATTTACACAGATCATAAGAGTTTGAAGTACTTCTTCGAGCAGAAAGAATTGAACATGAGACAGAAAAGATGGTTGGAATTGATAAAGGATTACGACTGTGATATTAAGTACTACCCTGGTAAGGCTAACGTGGTCGCTGATGCGCTAAGCCGTAAGAATGAGGAAGTCATTGCAACGGTGAAGTCGTACCAGTTGATCATGAATTCAAGTCTTTTTGAAGAAATCGTCAAAGTGCAAGCAGAGGTGCTGGTAGATGAAGGGCTAGTGAAGAAACAAAGAATCTTCGCTCAACAGAGTGAGTTGATGGAAAACACGCATGGTGTTAAGACCAGGTTTGACTGTATGTGGATCCCACGCCACAGAGGTCTTAGAGGTCGAATCTTAGATGAAGCTCATAAGTCAAGGTATTCAATTCATCCAGGAACTACTAAGATGCACCAGGATTTGAAAAGAGATTACTGGTGGCCAGGAATGAAGAATGATGTAGTAATTATGTCAGTAAGTGCTTAACTTGTTTACAAGTCAAAGCCGAACATCAGAAGCCTTATGGAAAGATGCAACCCTTGGAGATACCTGAATGGAAATGGGAACACATCACCATGGATTTCATAACTAAGTTACCTCGTACAGCTAAGCATCAAGATACCATCTGGGTGATTGTGGACCGTTTGACCAAGAGTGCTCACTTTCTGCCTATACGAGAGGCTATATCGTCAGAGACGTTAGCAAGCTTGTTCATTAAGGAGGTTGTATCTAAGCATGGAGTACCGTTATCTATTGTGTCTGATAGAGATACTCACTTTACTTTGAGGTTTTGGAAGAAGTTCCATGAAGCAATGGGAACAAGATTGAACATCAGTACGGCGTATCATCCTCATACAGATGGACAGTCTGAAAGGACGATCCAAACCCTTGAGGATATGCTACGTGCTTGTGTTTTAGACTTTGGAGGGAGTTGGGATGATCATCTGCATCTGGCAGAGTTCTCTAATAACAACAGCTACCATTCAAGTATTGGTATGCCACAATTCGAGATGTTATATGGAAGACGTTGTAGAACTCCGGTATGTTGGGAGAGTTGGTCAAAAGGAGATGGGAAGTTTGGAAGTTGTCCAAGAAACTTCTTCAAAGTTTGGTCAGATTAAGGCAAGAATGAAAGCTGCTCAAGACAGACAGAAGTCGTATGCTGATAAGCGGCGACGACCGATTGAGTTTAACGTTGGTGACAATGTGATGCTCATGGTCTCGCCTTGGAAAGGAATTATTCGTTTTAGGAAGAGAGGAAAGTTGAGTCCGAAGTACATTGGACCGTTCAAGATTTTAGATCGAGTAGGTGAAGTGGCTTATAAGCTAGATTTGCCCGAAGAGTTAGAGGGAATTCATTCGACCTTCCATGTTTCTCATCTGAGAAAATGTCTAGCTGTTGACACGTCGCACGTGCCATTAATGGACATTGAGGTTGACGAACAGCTGAACTACATCGAGCAACCAATCGAGATAGTTGATCGCAAGGAGAAGCAGCTTCGTCGTAAAGTTATCCCATTAGTGAAAGTGATATGGAAACATCGCAAAGGATCGGATGCCACGTGGGAAGCTGAGAATGAGATGCGCAAGTTTTACCCGAAGTTGTTTATGTAATAGTTAGGTTTCGGGTACGAAACCTCTTTTAGGATGGAAGACTTGTAACATCCTACTTTTGGTTATAATAATAAAATAAATTTCGTCTATTTTATAGTGGGTCATTATCGGTTTAGGTAAATAGAATATGAGTTGGGCTAGTGTTGGGTTAAATGGATATGTGTTATGGACTTGTGTTATGAAAGAAAGAAGGAAAGACCATGGGCTTAAGCCCATGATCCCTAAATATATAAACCATAATCACCATTTAATTCCTCATTTACACATATTCCATACACCATCCAAAACACACACTTAAGCCTTCTCTCTAATCCTCTACTTACCAAAGACGAAACCAAGAAGGAAACCGAGCACCGACCCGAGGTAATAATATTATGATATTGTATAAACCATAACCCATTAGTTATGGTCACGAAACAACGAGCCGACACCGTTAAACCGTTTAAGTCACAAGATCCGGATGGAATCGGGTATAAACCGAACCTAATATGGGCTTAGGGATCACCCTAGCTCAGATCTGGATCGAAATGGGCGAAAACGGTGAAAAACGAGTCAAAACTCGTTTTTCCGGAGAAACCGCGTTTTTCCGGCGACGGCGCCGGAAAAGATACGAGGTTAAGGGAATGTCAGAGAATGTTCCGACATTCTCTGACCTAACCCTAGTTCGTTAACGGAGGATTAACGAACTAGAGGCAATTCGTCAGCTGATTCGCTAAGGAAAGATTAACGAACTTGCTTTAGTTCGTATCCAATTCGTTAAGGGAAAAAGATAACGAATTACCCTTATTGGTTATAATAATTCGTTAACAGAGATAACGAATTGGAAGGTTCAATTCGTTAAATGGACTAATTCATTATATGGACTGGTTCGTCAAAGGACCAGTTCGTTAGAGGGTTCAATTAGTTACAGGGACCAGTTCGTTATAACGAACCAATTCGTTAAAGAACCAAGTAACGAACTAGAAGTTTTATGAAATGACAGAACATTCCCTGAACTTATAAAAGAATGGTTTAATTACAAAGAAGCCCTTGGACTTTTTAAGTTAGCAAATTTTATGATGATTCAAAATTCTAATGGAAAATGTGTTAAGACATTTAATGGAAATAAAATTTTTCCAAGCTAACTTGGGAGCTCGAACCAAGCCAGGGGCTCCGCCCCTTGGACCCTGCTAGGGGCTGCCGCCCCTAGACCCTGCTGCCAGGGGCGCTGCCTCTGGACCCCCTTTCGTTGAGGGTTATAATTAGACTAGAAACGCGAGATGAGTAGTGATAGTTAATTGATGCATGTAATTAATATACAGTTAGCCGTGCCCAACTGAAGAAATATATAACTATTAATGGTGAACGTAACCGACTTCAGGTGAGTTTCTAGCCCCACTTCCTTGTTATGTTTTCGGGGTTGTGTGCATAGTCGATGTGATAGTTAATAAACTTACCTTAAGTGGTAAGTGTATGCCTTATATGAATTATGTATGATGATTGCTTGACGATGCATGAACGATCTTTGGATATGGCATGGACCGTCAGGTGGTAGCTAAAGATATGAATGATATATATGGTGTATGATTGATGTTTGAATGAAGTATGTATGATGTATGAGTTATATATGCATGGTATGTAAATAGTACATGAACGATCTTCGGATATTGCATGTACTGCCAGGTAAAGGTTAATGATAAATTGTTATATATGAAGAATGAATGATGTATGTATGTATGTATGTATGAAACATACAGTTATGTATATAGAAAGGTATGGTATGTAGGTATGGAAGAAGTGGTGACCGGACCCTAATAGTATCTGAGGATGGAGGGTACCGGACCCTAATAATATCCGAGGATGAAGGGAGACCGGACCCTAATAATATCCGCGGATGAAGGGAGACCGGACCCTAATAATATCCGAGGATGGAGGGTACCGGACCCTAATAGTATCCAATGTATGTAGGGTGAAATGTCCTTTATAATGTAAGGTTAGCTATAAATGTGTATGGACGAATGAAGTGCAGGTTATGTATGTAATGCATACCTTTGGGCACGTATATGTGTATTTAATGTAAGCTATGTGATTAACTAGAAGTCACTCAGCGTAGTTGAGTTTTAGTGTGCACGCAGGCAAATAGGTTGAGGCAGCTCGCGTGATTGAAGACACATGGCATGGAATCGAAGATACTGGCGTCTCGAAGAAATATTGTGATGTTTTAAAGACTATGTTTTGCTTTAGATGACTATGAATGTTTTTATAAGACAAGATTTGATGGTTATGTAAAATATTATGGTTGAAGTTTTAGTATTCCGCGAAAGTTTAATTAACTCTGATATGCGAGAACTGTGTTTATGAGTAAATCCAACACTAAAGTAGGGCTACCGGTAACGGGGCCTTACATATAAGCATGTACATATACGATGTCATACTTACACGTTGTTATACATATACGCTTCTAGTTACACGCTGCAAATTATACGATGTCTATACTTATACGGCCGTATAAGTGCAGGTCAGCTCTTCTTCACGCGTTTTTAAAGGTTTTCTTCTATTCCGGCGCCGCAAGCCGCCGTTAACCACTATGGTTGGTCGGGGTTTGATCGTTTATGGTTGAGTAGCTTCGGGGTGTTCATATCTGAGCTAAGGTGGTCCTTAAGCTTGTTTTTGGTTGATTAAACACCCGAAGTAAGCTAGATCTAAATCCAAACGGCTCGTACAACA
This sequence comes from Bidens hawaiensis, assembly GCF_021521415.1. Taxonomy (NCBI): domain Eukaryota; kingdom Viridiplantae; phylum Streptophyta; class Magnoliopsida; order Asterales; family Asteraceae; genus Bidens; species Bidens hawaiensis. The sequence continues at coordinate 9,791 of NW_027504001.1, read as the reverse complement.
TCACAGGGCTGCGATGTCAGGTTCTAATATGTTAGGTCAGCTGAGATAAATGATTTTTTTACCTTCGTTTGGTCTCGGATCGTTGAATATAATAGAGTAGAGAGTATTTGTCTTAAGTGTGTGTTTTTGATGGTGTAGGCTATGGTTTAGAGATGAATGGAAATGGAAAGGATTAGGGTTTAAAAGGTATTTATACTCCTTAAGCCCATAGACCTTAGGCTCATCTTTCTTTTTTAGTTCATAATTAATTAAAGGGATATTGGTCTTAAATCCTCCCAGCTTTGACCCGTTGGTAGATATCACTCCCAACTTATGAAATGTTCCCCAACACTCCCAACTTTTAACATATTTTCTTCTGACACTCCAAGAGTAACGAGACGCTAACTTTGTTAGTGTTTGGGGTAAAAATGTCATTTTTTCAGTTCAAGTGACTAAATCAAAGTTTTATTTATTATATATTTAACATCCTTCTCCACCCAACCTTATATATTTCACATCCTTCTCCACCCAACCACCACCCCCTCTTCCCTGCCACACCGCCACTACAGCCACCCCCCCCCCCCTGCCAACAACCACCAACCACCATCGCCATCGAAGACCGCGACGAAAGAATATGTCACCACCACCATCGTACTTACCCTCGCTACCAGATCTGAGGTCATCGTCTTACCCTGCGTCCGCCATGCTATTATCACCATCTCCGGCCGACCCGGTGTTTATCTTTTCTTTTACGGTTAGTCCACCGCCATCATCATCTCCGCCACACACACACACAAACACCATCGCCATCATCATCTCTGATTTTTGGATTTTGGAATTGAGGGTTTTGTTGAAAATTAAATTGCTCAACAGTTGAGAATTAAAGATCAAGATTAGTAACGCAAAGTTAATTGTTGTACATATGTTATCTTGAAATTTGGGGTTTTGTTGGAGTGATAAATTTAAGGTCTTATATACCATCATCAGGAATACTGCTAAACTTAATCACAAGATGGTACAATGAATTTTAGGCGTCGATGAATTCTGTCAGCAATGGCGGTGGTTGGTGCCTGCCGGTGGTGATGGTGGTTGGTGGCTACAGTAGCGATGGTGGCAGGGAAGAGGGGATGGTGGTTGGGTGGAGAAGGATGTGAAATATTTAATAAACACAATTTTGATTTTATCTCTTTAACTTTGAAAATTACATTTTTTTTACCCCAAACACTAACGAAGTTAGTGTTTCATTACTCCGGCAGTGCCAGAAGAAAATATATTAAAAGTTGGGAGTGTTGGGGAACCTTTCGTAAGTTGGAAGTGTTATCTACCAATAGGTCAAAGTTGAGAGTATTTAAAACCAATATCCCTTAATTAAAATTCACCATTCCTTTTATCTTATTATTTTATTACTATCTTTACTAACTCAAATTAATTCCTCCAACGAAATTAATATATTAATATTTTTCTAGGAAATTTCGGGATGTTACAATATATAGGGTCAAGTTATTCTACAAATGGAAACAAAAATGAGAAGGATGAAAAGGATTTTTAGCCACACAAAAAACCTCTCAAAAAATATTAAAAAATAAAAAAAATCATAACTCAAAATTTAACAAAAAATCAAAAAAAGTAAAAATACAAAAAATGTTTCTACCGTCTTTCTCGTTCTCATAAAAAAAACACAATGGAAGTGAAAAAGTCGTTATGTGTTTTCTTTTATCATTGTGTTTTGTGTTTCTTTTCATCATTGATTGTGTCTTTTTTACTTAAAATTGTATCTTTTTTTCTTTATATTGTGTTCTATTACTCAACATTGTGTTATATTTTGATCGACATTATGTTATATTTTGCGATCTATTGTGTCTATTTTTAGCTATAATTTTGTCTTTTGTTCATTTTTGTCATTGTATCTTTAATCTTGGCATTGTGAATTTCATCAATTTTTTTTTATTTTTTTTTTTGTTTTTTTTAAATTATTTTTTGAACGGGAATAATGACGAAAACATTTTAGATTTTTAATTTTTTTCGTTTTTTATTTATATGATTTTTTTATTATTTTATTTTGAATTTATTTTTAAGGGGTTTTGTGTGGTGACAAATCTTTCTCACATTTCTCATTTTTGTATTCCTTTGTATTTTAACTTTACTCTATCAATAGATTTAATTGAAATTAACATTAAAATCATAATAACTTGAGATATTTAGAAATGTGTATTAAATTAAAAAAAAATTATATAAGGCATGAATATTGAAAAATTATGATTGGGTTTATAATTATGGATAGTAATACAAAAATTAAAAAGTTTTGGAAAAATTAATCAAATTTTGAATGGGAAATTGGTTTAAATATGTATCTATTACTTATGGGTAAAGTTAAAATACAAAGAACTACAAAAATGATAAAGGTGAGAAGGAATCCAGTTCATTAATATTAGATTTAAATGACTGAGATTAATTATAATAAATAAAAATTGATGGAAAGGGCATGGAGGTAACAACCCACCTTTGTTGACTTTCTCTCTCAACATGCAAGACACATGTCAATTCCCCCATAATTTTAAAATTCCCATAACTTTTTCATACGACGCTATTTTTTTAAAAATGAATTCACTATAATAATAAGCGTTTTTTTTATCTATAATATGAGTATCATATTGTTGTATATAAATAAAAAAATTAATGGGTTTTTTTAATTGCATTTTTTCTTGTTCATTGTGTCTTTTAGTTGAGTGCTCATAGGAATTGTATTAATCATTGTGTTTTATGTATTAGATAATTTGTTGTTATTTTATTATTATTTTTACATATTATTATTACACAACGGTGTTACTAGTATTTAAAAAACATAATGATGAGTTATAAGACCCAATGGCGAAAAAACACAATGACGAAAAATGACACAATGATAAGCGAAAAGACACAATGGTGTGCGAAAAGACACAATGACGGAAAAAGACACAATGATAAGCGAAAAGACACAACGGTATGCGAAAATACACAATGGTGTGCGAAAAGACACAATCACGAAAAAAGACACAATGATAAGCGAAAAGACACAATGGTGTGCGAAAAGACACAATGGTGTGCGAAAGAAGACACAATGATAAGCGAAAAGACACAATGGTGTGCGAAAAGGCACAATGACGAAAAATGACACAATGATAAGCGAAAAGACACAATTACGAAAAACGATACAATGATAAGCGAAAAGACACAATGGTGTGCGAAAAGACACAATGATAAGCGAAAAGACACAATGATGTGCGAAAAGACACAATAACAGAAAAAAAACACAATGATAAGCAAAAAGACACAATGGTGTGCGAAAAGACACAATGATAGCGAAAAGACACAATGACGAAAAAAAACACAATGATAAGCGAAAAGACACAATGGAATGCCAAAAGACACAATGGTGTGCGAAAATACATAATGACGAAAAAATACACAATGATAAGCGAAAAGACACAATGATGTGCGAAAAGACACAATGACGTAATTTTTGTTTTAAATTTTACTGCTTTTATGGTTGGTTGGGTTTTGACGGTGTTTATGTCGAACCGTGAACCAAACCGTTAATAACGGTTTTTTGATTATCCAAAACCAAAACCAAACCGTTCATAATTAAAACTGAACCGTGTCGAACCGTGAACCAAACCGTTAATAACGGCTAATAAAATAAATTATTATGAGTTGGGCTTGTGTTGAGTTAAATAGATAAGGGTTATGGACTTGGATTAAAACGGAAGGAAGAAAATATCATGGGCTTAAGCCCATGACCCATGATATAAATACCTTAATTACCCATTAAATCCATTCATTTCACTCATTCCATACACCACCCAAAACACACAATTAAGCTCTCTCTCATATTTCTCTCTTTCTCTAGCCGAAACCAAGAAGAAGAATTGATCCCGACCCCAGGTAATGATAGTATGATATTGTATTGATCCAAACCCGCTAGATTTAGTCACGAAACGACGAGCCGACACCCTTAAACCATTAAAGTCACGAGATCCAGGTGAAATCGTGTATAAACTGATCAAAAGATGAGCTTAGGGGTCACCCTAGCTCAGATCTTGATCGAACAGGACGAAAAACGGTGAAAACGGTGGAAAATAACTGAGATCTCGCTTTTCCGGAGAGATCCCAGTTTTCCGGCGATGACAGCGCCGGAAAAGTCAGGTACGAGGTTAAGTGTCAGAGAATGTTCCCGACATCTTCTGACCTAACCCTAATTCGTTAGCGGAGAAATGACGAACTAGTAGTAATTCGTTAAGGGAGAAATGACGAACTAGCAGTAATTCGTTAAGGGGGAAATATCGAACTAGCAGTAATTCGTCATGACAATTCGTTAAGGGATATAACGAATTAGCAGCAGTTTGTTATATGTACCAATTACTTATGAATGCCAGTTCGTTATAAAGACCAATTCGTTAAATGGATCAATTTGTTATAAAAGCCAATTCGTTAAGAAATAACGAAGGAGCCTCCTTCGTTAACGAACTTTATGAGTTAGCAAATAAAGTAATAAATTAAAATTCTAATGAAAAATGTGTTTAAGACAGTTAATGAAAATAAAATATTTCCAAGCTGACCTGGCAGCTCGACCCCAGCCAGGGGCTCTGCCCCTTGGACCCTGCTAGGGGCTGCCGTCCCTAGAACCCCGTTGCCAGGGGCGCTGCCCCCGGACCCCCGTTCATTGAGGGTTATAATTAAACCAGAAACGTGATATGGGTAGTGGTAGTTTATTTATATGTGTAATTGTTACACAGTTAGTCACGCACAGCTAAAGAAAGGAATAGCCATTAACGGTGAACGTAACCGCATTCAGGTGGGTTTCTATCCCCACTTCCTTGTTATATTTTCGGGGCTGTGTGCATACTCGATGTGAAGTGTGAATACACTTACCTTAAGTAGTAAGTGTATGCTATAATGTCTTATATGATATATATATATATATATATATATATATATATATATAGATGTTATGAATGGATGTCTGTTGATGCGTGAACGATCTTCGGATATTGCACGTGTAGACAGGGAAAGAAATGTCTGTCGGTGCGTGAACGATATTCGGATATTGCACAGATCGCTAAAGAGAATGATTGCCAGGTAATAAGCAGTGTGTATGAATGTTATGTTGTGACTTGTTTATTAGAAGAAGTGTGTTGTAGACACGTAGAGTTAGAGTGTCGTAGAAGTGGTAACAAGTTGGTAAGGGTGTAAGTGGCATGACGATAGTACGTGGTAGGGTAAGCCTATACATGTAGTCGTTATTAAGTGGCACAACGATAGTACGTGGAGGGCAAGCCTCTATGTGCCTTCGTTAAATAAGTGGCAATACGTAAGTACGTGGGAGGGCAAGCCTCAATGTGCTTCCGTAATTAAGTGGCTAAGATGTAGGGGCAATAAAGAGGTTAGCGGTGAGGTGAGCAGGATAGATGAACGACTATGTGTCTTCGGACACATATTTATATATAAATTCATGAAATGGTTGTATGGTAAGTTTCCTGATTAACTACAACCCACTCAGCGTAGCTGACTTTTAGTATGCACGCAGGTGATCAGACTAAAGAGCTAGCATGAGGATGGCACATGGCATGAATTGAACGGCTGGCATCTGAAGATGGAAGAAATGATGTTTTAAATATGATGTTTTATGTTACGGTTTTAAAGAAAAGATTAAATGTTTTGTAACGAATAATTGAAGTTAATGTTTTCGCGAAAATTTTAATTAACTCTGATTTGTAGAACTGTGTTTATGAGTAAATCCGACATGAAATGTAGGGCACCGGAATCGGGGCCCTACAATAAACCACAAACCAAACTGTTCGTTACGGTTTGTAAATTTTGAAACAGACTGGCCAAACCTTATAGAAAAACCAACCGTGAAACCAAACCATTCAACAGTTTGGGTGGTTTCATGGTTTGAAACCGAACCGTGAGCACTCCTAGTTTTAATCATAACACTTGCAACTTGCAAGTGCTTCTTGAACTTGTAACACTGGCTTCATTTGGGATTGCATGCTTTAGAAAACCTAGATTCCAAATCGTTTCCCAAAATGGAAACAAAAATCCTATGCCTTTTGAATTTTAAGGAAAACCTAGATTCCAAATCGTTTCTCAAAATGGAAACAAAAATCCTATCCCTTTTGAATTTTAAGAAAAACTTTAGCAATTATATCAAAACGAAAACAACATAGATAAAAATTAAAACAAATAAGCGATTGATGAATGTTTATTTTATTCCAAAATAAAAACAAAAATTCGAAATCACAAAAAATCTATACAACGACAAACTTGATCTAAGCATTTAAGTAGTATGGGCATAATTGTTATAACTTGTAGGGTCCAAATTTTCAATTGATGATACCGTTAAACAATTAATCAATATGGGGTTAATTTTTATTTTTCAAAAGAAATTAAAATTGGACTAGAAAAGCTGGGCAAAAAAAGCTGGGCACACTAAAAAAATATGGTGGGGGGCACTTGAGCCCCTGACGATAGACCTTTACGTTCTAACAACAAACTATAGAATTATAAATACATGATCAATTGATGAATATATATTAGGAAATGTACAACTGTGTCTTTTGTTAAGTTAAAATCAACAAATTAAATATCAGCCAATGATTTGTTTGATCCGAAGGCAGATAGCCATTCCCTGGTTCCCTATTTTTTCTCTTTTCAGTCTCCCTCTAATAAGCGTGTGCATATATCTATTTGTAATCCACTTGCTTATTATAAGTAAGCACTAAACGCACACGTCAATGTTACATGTAAACATGAATAAGTTATGACATCCAAATATACATGTATAAGAAGACAAATTAAGTTGGTTCATCTTTTTATTAATTGGAGTCACACAATTTCAATGGCAGATGCTAAGATGGTAAGACTTGTAGAATCACAAGTCATGGTTTTGTGTATAAGTTTTATGATCCTGTCGATGTGTTATCAATGTAAGTTTCAATCATCTAACCATTTAACATGTCATGTTATATAGAGAACATCCTAATCAATATATCATGTTTGGATTTGTAGGTACAGGATATGAACATAACATCATCAAAGCATTTGGGGTTTAGCCACCAAAAAATTGTAAAATACATTGTGAATATTTACAAGGAGAAGCCAGTCATTGTTGTTGTACACGGCTTACGCCGAGCGAATTCACCTCGAGCGAAGATACTTGTAGAAGTAAACGTAACTTTAAGAAAAGTTGTTAGTATATAAACATAACTAGTTGCTAGTCCCCCGCTATGTAAAACTCAATTTTCAATATTAACAATGTATTAGTGTTTCAGTTACATGATGACAATAGGAAAATCACATGTTATTTAAAAAATATAAGAAGCCCAAAAATACATGTGAAAAGGGTAGTTTTATTGTCTTTACTGGGTCTGTAAATTCCTCACTCATATTATTATCAAGACCATAAGAACACATTCTTTGCCTGCTAATATATATGTTTATATGAACTTATGAAGTCCATGCCTTGTTCGGTTCTTATCTGCAAGAGCCAATACAAACTTAATTTAAAGGCCAAATATCTAAACTTGGAGTTAAACCAAAAAATTCGGAAATTCAAATTGTCTAAATAGTTGATTACCGGAAGTTATCAACTCAAGTGTCTGAAACATTAGCAAAACCGTGTGTTAAATCTACGATGGACTTAACTATAAAAGTAATTTTTAAGCGTAGATTTTCAATTTGTGAGATTTGACTTGTATTTGTTTCTTAAGACTCTTGAATTTTGGTTATCAAATGTCAAGTTGTCACACCCCAATCTATGACGGAATATGCCGGGGCGCGACATAATTTGTATCATAGCTCAAAGACACTATATTAATAATAAGTGTCAATATCTAAATTTTTAATTCACAATAATCATACACAAATAGTTCAAAAGAAATAAATATATATATACAATTAAACTTCATAATATTTTTAGCCTAAGGTCCAAACCTATTTCTTCACTTCAAACAACTTCCAATGACAACCTGCAATACGCGTAAAAAATAATTTGCCAGCAACATATGTTAGGCGAGTAGTTCAGTTTGGTGTATATATAATAATAATAATAATAATAATAATAATAATAATATTGAGAAAATAAACAATTTCTTGCGTATGTGAATAACATCAATTAATATTAACAAAATGATTGAACAACCGGGAGCAATTTACTTATGAGACTATGTTGACATTCATAAAAAGTATTTAATGAATTATGAGTTCAATACATCCTCTTTAGCAGAAAGACGGATATTCCTTGCTCATTATCAGACAATCACTTATTCACAAACTTCGTGCGGGGCTAATAGTTTTCATTTACCATCTCATGGAAAACCCTTTTCGCTCCGCTTGGCCTTCTCTCTCTAGGAAATAGATGTGTCTTTTAATCATGCCATGCAAGGCCCCGAACTCGATGCCCTACATTGGGTACTGGATTTGCTCATAAACTTAGTTTGACACAGCGGAAGCACATACAATTTGCAGGGGAAACTAACTTTACATAATAAATTCTTTCTAAATTTAATCTTCAGTATGGATAGCCTCGTATGCACTTCAAGCCTACCCAATCATCAGTCATACCTACATGCATACTAAGTCAGCTACACGCTGAGTGAATTCTAACGTTTCTTTCGTTCTATAATGCACGTTTTATAAATAGATCACATCTTTCTTTCATACGTAACGTAACCTGTCTCATTAATTATGTACTTTCTCTATGTTTGTCTGTCAATCATTCATACATGCTTGCTCATAACCGAACCACATTTTCTTGCTCATAACCGAGCCTCCTACTCTTGCTAATAACCAAACCTCATATTCTTGCTCATAACCGAGCCATCTATTCTTGCTTATAACCGAGCCAACTATTCTTGCACATAATCGAGCCCTTTTTCCTTGCTCATAATCGAGCGATATAGAGTTAGAGAGATTTGCCATCCTAACTCATGATTTATGTATGCGGCCCGAAGGCTCTACACATGAAGACGTACCCATTCTTCTATACATATCATTCATACACATTTACATTGATGTAAGCATTCTGCACAAGTATTAGTAGGGCTTGCTCTATATCTCTTCCTGTTCTATCATCTAACATTCAAGTATATATATGTATATATATACACACACACATACACATATATATATCATCAAATAATTACAAGATATACATCGTATATCAATTCTTTCACATAAGACTATGCATACAACCTCAAAAATGTTTAAGGAAAAGGGCGGCTAGAACTCACTTGAATTCGGTTCCTTTTAGAGTTTATGATCACACTCTTCTTAGTTGGGCAAGAATGATTATGTAACAATTAATAGTATTAATTACTACTTCTAACTATATCTTACTTCTAGGTTAGTGAGACCTGAACCAACAGGGGTCCGGGGACATCTCCCCTGGCAGTAAGGTTTTAGGGGCGGCAGCCCCTAGCAGGGTCCAAGGGGGCCAAGCCCATGGCTAGGGTTAAGCTGAATCGAGCCGACTTTCATCTTTATTTTGGTCTTTATTTTTAGGTGTTTCCCATTTTAAACATTACCTTAGTTATTAATTGGTCTTTCAATTTCATCTTATACGCCCGTATACTACCATCTGTATGCGCCGTATATGCATGAAAGTGTATACGGCGTATATGCTTTCAAGTTTATATGTAGTATACACCTTTACCCATATACGTCGCATACCACCTTACCCATATCCGCCCGTATACCACCTTACCCATACCCTTCCGTATACCACCTTACTCATATCCACCCGTATACTAGAGTCCCTATATCCGCCCGCATTT